>NC_089756.1:57221977-57521977 GCF_040412425.1 Macrobrachium rosenbergii
CCCATCTCTCTCTACCACTCTTCACTTCACAAGTCCACCACCAATACTATAGTTCTCTGTCTCCACTTATAAAACGTACTATAAAAATATATTCACTCAATCCCTAAAAGAAAAAATAATGAACTAAGCAGCTCTATAAATAGGCCTATACTTACACAACAGCAGACTTTCTCTCTCTCTCTCATATAACATTGCATTCATTCCTATATTGTTCCACACAATTTTCATTGGATATTGCCCAAATTTTAACATGTTATTTCATTATCTAAGATCATGTTCTCTAATATGCATGCATTCTGTTCAGTGTAGTGTCATTTATGGTACGGTTATTCGGTAGGTTATGCAGAAAAATGATTGATATTTTTCTCTTGAAAATTATAGGAGATCGAAGCAAATAACAACACGATAAACTTTGAAGCTCCGCCCCCTTTCTAAAGTCGCCAGATGTCGCATTATTGAGCAATATGTGTCCAAAGATTTAAGAAAACTGTATTGTCACTTTTTTTGCTGAGTGTACATTATTTGACATTTTATCATCTCACCATGTATCTGAAAGTGTCTGATGGCAAATACAAGTTGCTATCACTTCATACCAGATTTGGGTTATAATCTAACATAGTAATATAAAGTTTACTCTACAGATTATAAACCTACCACCAATTTTCCTTTGAAAGCCAAGAAACAGTCAGTGTGTACTGTCCTGTGGAGTATTCACGTCAATAATCAAATCACATAGGGATAAAACTATACAAAATATGTCCTATGGAGTATTCTAGTCAATAATCAAATCAGACACTAGGGATAAAACTACACAAAATATGTCCTATGGAGTATTCTAGTCAATAATCAAATCACATATAAGGGATAACTCTACACAAAATATTATAAGTACTGCAAAACCAATCTCTCAAGTCATGCTGACTGCTTTACTCAGAAAAAAGGCCCAATTCAATTACAGCTCCCTTAGGATATTTTTTCAGCAAAATTCAGCCACAACAATGTTGTGTAATTACTGTACTGTAGTTTATGTATTTGTTAACAATAAATAATTTTCTCATAATATATATTTGTTTATATAAATACATTTTTAATCATTAGGGTACAGGGTACTGTATTTTGGTAATCCATACTAAAAATCTCAAGTTTTATGACTAGAATATATTAATCTCACTTACATTTTCATGTGTATATTGCGTAACAGTACATAACATACACAAAGCTATACAATTAATTCCCTTGGATAAAAAATAGTTTGAAATTTCATTAAAACAAACATGACTTTCATTTCATATGGTCCTAAGCATAAGACTACTTCATTCCAGTATAAAATATCAGCACAGCACAGGGATTAATTATCTCATGAATCTCAGTGTATGATAGTTTCTCAATGTTCCACTTTGTCAAGTTTGTTTTATACAAAATACAATGTAAAAAAAAATCAGACCCAAGAACATTTGGACATCTACTAAGAGTAATGGAATAATTGTTTGCTCAAGTTTCTAATATTCCTTGTAATTATAAGGTGAATGAGTTATACTTGAAGATTTCTTTTAAAGCTCATCCATAGTATTAGCATTGCTATTATATATTTGATCAGACCTCTGAGTTAACACACTAACTTTTAGGGCTGGCCTGAAGTCTTTCATATTTCCTGCTACCACTAGTATGAATGAAATAGTTTCAATGACTGACTGTTTTCTGGTATGAGAAAATATGGATGTAGATAAGACCTGCTGAATATACATACTGTAATAAGGAAGCTCCTAGGAACAAAAATTATTACATTTCCATAATCACATCCATGACAGAATTTTTTAGAATTCTATAGCCATCATACCTAACCACTGAACTGTGGTTAGCAAATAAAAGCAAGAGAACCTACATACTGTTACAGTATATTCCTATCCAATATTTATTTGAGTCTTAACACAAAAGATAGCTCTCTTACTACCAGCCCAGCCATAGAGTATAAGCTTCGAAAGTGTCACTGAAAAACCCTTTATATCATTAAAATTAAGGCTGCAAATTTACTAATATTCTAAATTACCAAATTCCAACAGCAATAAAATAATCTTCCCACCTGTGAAAATGAACTACTAAATGAAAACATACAAATTATTTGACCTTTAATCTGACAATAAAAACTAAGACACTAGGAACTTAAATATGAAGAGGAATTACATGGAAATTATAATTTTTATTGGCTAGGAAGTATACTGGGTCAGAGATAAAAACTCAATATATTTCACTAGAAAGCCATAAACAATGCTTTCTTTTTCTATACCTGTAAATAAACCAATGGGCAAATTGAAGAAACAGTATACTAAAATATGAAGATAAGGAACTAACAGATAAACCAACTGTCATTAAATACCAAAGTCTAAAGTAATTTGTATTTTTCCTAACATACAAACCTATGCTTTCACATATGGAGTACTAACACTTAGGGCTCTTCAGCTGTCACTAAATCATCTCAAAAAACCAAATACTAATGATTAGGCCAACGGTCACCACCGTCCTGGGTCAGCCCTGACCATTCCATTGTGTACACTAGCCTGTCCGAAGATATGCACTGCTCCATAGATGGAGAGAGATCAGGAATACGAGGGGTGATATGAGGAGGATAAAACTATATACAGCATATGAAAATTTAAGTTCATTTGTTAGGAAAAATAAAAGCTACTTTAGAATTTGATATTTGTTCCAACACTAATACAAACCTTCGCTTTCATATATGGAGCCTCGCTCAAAGGTGGGAGGCTGATCTCTCATAAGGTCAACAGGTGGGACTCCTGCAAGGGAAGCCACACCTATTGCCCTGTCGAGGATATCCCCCCGTTCTGTACCGAACTTCAGGTCATCATTGTGTAGGAAGTGTCAGCTAAGTGTTCACCAATCCCCAAGTGACAAACCTGAGGTCCTCCTCCCTGAGAGAAGCTGCCCGAGGTCTCAACATTCCCATCTCACCTGTTGTGCTGCAACTACTGGGGCCAAGGTGAAGACATCCAAGGACTTGTGCACCAGGTCCTTGAGACAGAACGAAGTGAAGGTTTACTGTCTCTTCCAGATTCCTGCTCTGAGAACCTGGAGGACCGAGTGGTTCTTCTTGAATGCTACTGAGGGTCCTATCCCCTAATGTGTACCTTTATTCTGTATGGGGGCAGGTTGCCATCTGGACCAATCCAATATACTCTGATAGTGACTTCTCTAGTCCAAAAGATGGTATTTTTCAAGATCTCCCATTCTCATGTCCCATACTTATGAAGTCTCCTACAGGCTAGCCTGCGGGAGGCCATACGCTTCATATAACTTCATATAGGTTGTCAGGGATCTAACTGAGCACAGTAGCATATTGTCTCTTCCTCTCCTCCCCCCTTCAAAGACTTTCATTAAAAAGGGCAGAAAAACCCAAGAACTGCCAGTCCCAGGTCAAAGGGTTTTGGGTCTTTGCCACAAATTCTGGTACAAAAGTTAGCCTGAGGGATGACCTCCCTGTTTATGTGAGCCAGGAGGAACACAGTCTTGATGGTCAGGTAATGGTCCAATGCCTTCTGAGGGGCTCAAAAGGCATCCTTCTCAGGCTGGCGAGCCTTAATCACATCCCACCCAGGAGGTTTCAACTCTAATGGGGCACACTTCTCAAAATGTTTTATCATGGCTGACAGTTCTCAAGAAGCAGAAAGGTCTATGCCCGAAGATCTGAACACTTGAGTGAGGGCAGCTCTCTCTTGACCTTGGAAGGTGAGAAAGTTCACCACTTCCTTTACAGTTGTCTTGAGTGGATTAAGACCTTTCCCAAAACACCACTGATGGAAGACCTGCCATTTTCCCTGGTACACTGACGGATTATGGTCTGAGGAGGTTGGAGATGGCACTTGCAATTTTCTCTGAAAAAACCCTTTTCTGAGGAGCTGCTTGATGGACTCCAACCACTTAGTTGGAGTGAGGTTACAGCATGGTGGTACCACCTATTGTTACTGTCTCAATAATGTGGGAGTGGGGGGAATCTCCCTTGGAATGTGAAGCAGGTGGAGTAGGTCTGCATCCCACTCTGCTTAGGGCCACCTTGGAGCTACAAGTGTCATTCTCAGCCCTAGAGACACAAAGAGTCTGTTGATGACCTTCTGTAGTGGGCTGAACAGGGGGAAGGTGTATAAGTCCATATCGTCCAAAGGGTGCTGGAAGGCATCCTGTGGAGCATCTGTTTGGATGGGGAATGGAGAACAGTACAGTGGCAGTTTGTGATCCTGCTGTGGCAAAGAGGACTAATGTCTGTCCCCCTAAAACAGCCTCAGCGATTTGTTTGCGATGCCCTGTTCCAGGGACCATCCCGTACCTATTACAGTATTTGTTCTGCTCTACTTAAGTCGTCTGCCATGATGTTTTTCTTGCCCAGGATGTACCTGGCTGTTCATACCAGTCCCCTGGTCTCTCACCACCCATGCATCTCCACTAGTTTCTCCTGTAAGTGTTCGTGTGCCAGCCAGACTGCTCATACCTCCAACACGATGATTTGCTATTCTCTCTCTGAAATGCACTATCTGCTTAAATGAGCACTCCACCCCTTTGAGATTCACCTGAGAATACCAGCATCTCCAGTGGGGGGTCAGCAGTTCCCCTGTGACCCTGGCCAGCATCTTGACTGGCTGCAACAGGGATTCTTGTTCCTTCCTCCAAGTTGTTTTTGGCTGGCACTGGAGGGATCTGATCTGGGCTCTCCCCCCTGGTGACCAATTTTTCCCTGGAGACAAGGTGCCCAATCATGATCTGCCACTGTTCCGCTGGTTGCTGTGTCAAGGAAAGGAATGGCTCTGATACCCATTGAGTTGGCGATTCTCATGTTTGAGGGAAATGCCCTCCCAACTCTGGTGGTCATCCTCATCCCCAGGTACTTGATGGTCTGCTTTGGGTAAATTTCTAAGCAAACCCAGGTCCCTGCAAAGAGCCAGGACCTGGTCTCTGTGGCATTCCACTTCGATGCCTGAGGATGCTAGGGTCAGCCAGTCGTCCACGTATCTTTGCAGTCTTATCCCCTTGGTGTACTCCCACTGCGAGACCAGCTGGAACACTCGGATGAAAATTTGGGGTGCTGCCACCAGTCCAAAGCAAAGGGTCCTGAACAGGTAGACTACTACCTGGGAGACAAACCTCAGCAACTTCCTGGACATCTCATGGATGGGGATTTACAGGATGGCAACTTGCAGTTCTATGGATACCATATAATCCTTGTCCCTGAAGGGGGCCAGGACAGACTGTTGTTTTCCTCACAGAGAAGGACGTCTGCTGGAGGTAGAGGTTCAGGACGGAGAAGTTTATGGCTGGACATCCCCCTTCCCTTTCCCTGTGATGGAAGCCAAGACTGACTGGGATGTCCCCTTAGGTGGTTGTCTGGGACGTCCCACTGGGAAGATCTCTAGAGGGTTGTATTTGTTGACACTGCCTCACAGCATGAGGATCGTGGAGATGGGAAGCAGAGTGGGACAATGGCCAGTCCCAAGATGCTCTGCAGTCCCAGTCAGATCTGCTCCCCGAGCAGGATGTGGGCCACCCACTATCAGGGACTTTAGTGGTGCCGAAGGGCAGTCTGTACCCATAACTTGGGGCAGATAGTCCTTTCCTTTGCTCCATACAAGATGGAGGGGAGGGGGTTGGAGGCACACCATCTTGCTATTCAGGCTCTAAACAGAAGGGGGTGTGCTGAGAAGGACGGATCTCTGCAATTCATGTCTTGGGATGCATTCCATTCCTTGTCTGATCAGCTCTGAGATTGGGATGGGGGTCTCCCACTGCTAAGACATCTAGTGGAGCTGCTGCTATGATGCTGATAGTGGGACAACAGGGCGTGACTGTTGATTCTTTGTACCCACCACCTCCTCTAGTCATAACTAAACTCTTGATGTCTCAGGAGGGGGGGCACCTGATGAAAAACACCTCAGCGTATCAGGGCAAGAGGACTCCGCAATCAGAGTTGCCATGCCACACCTCTCTCGAATCCTGCAACGGAGGGGATTGTGGAGCAACTCCTCAACGTTCCATCAGAGAACAGAGGGGGGCAATGGCCAACCTCTTGATCTCCAAAAACTCCTGACTCAGCCTCTAAGTCATTGGATTCCCCCCAAACAAATCCCAAGTCGGAGAGGGACCAGGTGAAACCTCCTGTCACCCGGTTCCAAATCGAGAAGACAACAGAGCTTCTTATTGTTCGGAACATTGTTGTCTCTCTGGCTGTGTACCTGTAGGCAGGAACTGTAGCAAACACACACACACACACCTGGGGGCCTCTTGTCTAAGGTAGGTCAATTATATGGACTTGCAAGTGATTACACCTGGCAGACTCATTTATGTCTTTTGCATTTGATTAAACCTTGCAGATCCAGAAAAAACAAATGGTATTAGCCCACTCTGGGAAAACAGCACATCTGCAGTTTTGATCTTGACAAAGCCTCCCCCACAAAAATTAATATGTCTAGGAAAATTGCTATCAAATTTTTGGTATAGGTGTGCCAGCAAACGGTGCGTTTGATGCCTCCAAGCACAAAAATCATCTCTACATATCTAAGAAAATTCTAGCTGGATTTCCTCAAAGTATCCATTAACTGATGGGGGGATATCCCTTACACAAAAGGATTCACATATGTCATTTAAAATTCTGGTCAAATTTCCTTAAAAACTACTCTCTAAGTGATGGCTACTCATTAAGTAATGGTGCCTACACAAAAGCATTTATACACACCAAAGAAAATTCTGGTCAAATTTCCTTAGGAGATAGAGTCAACCCTTAGTATTCACAGGGGATGGGATAAGGACCACCTGTGAATAGCTAAAATCCGTGAATACTTAACACCCCCTCTAAAAATGCTTATAACACCCCATTTTAACAGTTCACACACCAACAACCCCCTCTTAAAATGCTTATAACTGCCTATTTTAATAGTTCAAACACCAAATATACCTTAAACTATCATCTTAAAATACTTTACAGTAATATTTTAATATCACTTCAGTATCACTTTAATATTATTTTAATATATTTCAATATCACTTTATTATCATTTCTGAGTGGCGTACCTGTAGGTGCTATAACGAGGTGAGAAAACCGGTCTAGGGAGGTATAGCCACTGGGAGGGTTCACTATACGGAGGTCCCTCCTATACGGCTTGACTATATGGAGGTGAGAAAACCAGTTTGTTACCAGAGCAAAGCTTACAAACCTGTCTTTCCCCTGGCTTACATAAGAGTCTCTCTCTCTCTCTCTCTCTCTCTCTCTCTCTCTCTCTCTCTCTCTCTCTCTCTCTCTCTCTCTCTCTCTCTCTCTCTCTCTCTCTCTCTGAGTTAAGAAATATTTAAATACGCATTAAAAAAAAATTTTATTGATATTTTGCTGTTTACATTAATATTATTTGAAAATTATTAAATCATTTTATAAAATAAAATGTATTTAGTCATGAAAATAACATGAAAATACAGTAATTACTGAATATTGCTGGACAAAAAAAATCCATGAATAGGCAAATTTTCCACAAATGATTTGGAGATACATTTCACAGAAAAATCTGCGAATCCTGAACCGCGAATAGTCAGGGGTCATTAAGTGATAAGTTTGGAAACTCAAGAATCCCAAAAAAGGCAAAACTTTTAATGCACTAATAAAATGAAAAAAGCAGAAAAGGGAATACTCAACGACCTCCCTCCAAGTGCAGTTACTCTGGCTCAGGGGTCTCTTCTCCGGGAGGGCAGGCCCAGCCCCTGCAACTACCTGACTGTTCCGATGTATGCTTGTTCCTCAGCAATCAGTTTTACTTCACAGAGTGTCCTTCCACTAGTGAGAAAGCTCTCTCTTCTTCCCCTCCCTGACTTTCAGGCATCAGAGACTCACTCTCTCTCTACTCTGGGACTTGGCAGGGGGAAAGGGGAAGAGAGAGAGAGGGAGGGATTGTGATCCCCAAAGGGCCTCGAACACTTCGTAGGCCTAGACTGCTCTACCTACTTCCCCTACAAGTTGAAATTGGGGGAAGTTGGAGAGGGGGATTGCCCAAGGGAAAACTCACATGGGTTGCCACACTGGATTCTTGAACCTTCCCGAAAGATATTTAGCTTCCCTGCATCGTGACACTGGAGGGCATGGAGAAGAGCTAAGAGTCGATTCCCTATAGGGACTGCCCTTCTATGGCCTCTCTGACACTAACATAAACTTACTGCAGGATCTATCTCTGCCCAACCACCACCTAAAATCAGGTTTAAAGTTTCTCTTCCATTGCAGTCAAAACATGCACTGGAAAGGGAAGGGGGGGAAGGCAGACACATGGGTACCACGCCATACCTTGGGAGAAAACACAGCGGAACTTGACATGAATCTTAAATCAAAAATCACTAGGAGAGCCTTGAAAGAACGGTAAAGCACTTGTCCTTTGGGCAGACAAAGTAGCCACACTCTGAAAGTAGAGGAAAATTAACACTGATACACATGGATGCCACACTACCATTCACTAAACACAAATGGAAGAAACTGCGTGATTCATGCTCCTCAGCACAAGTACATGCTATCCCCCCCAAGGGGAGGGGAGTGATGTACAAAAAACAAAAAGCACTGCACACTATGTTACTGTCAAAGGGAGACACACTTGTGGGGCCATGATCTGATGCTAAACATGTCAAGGACATGCACACCCTACAGACAAAACCAAAGCACAACAAAAATGGAAGACGATTCAGTAAGCATGCAAAAGTGGACGTTAATGCAAGGACAATAGAAGGGTCAAGGTTGACCCAGGTTGCCAGTGACCATCAACCTGACCATTAGTATTTTGTTTTTTGAGATGATTCAGTGACAAGACGAAGAGTGCTAAGCATGAGTACTCCAAATATGAAAGTGTAGGTTTGTATTCATGTCAAAATAAATAATTTTGCCTACTAAAAAAGCATATTTTAATTAAAAATGAAAAACACTTCAGGTATGTTAAGTCCCATTCAATAATGTGCCTGTATAGGCAACCAAATATTGACTTTGCCTAAATAACAAAGCACCAAATAATAAGTAATACCTGGTACCTATCTAGCATGTAAACTAAAAGTGGCACCTCCTTATAGGAATATTTCAAATAAACTGAAACACTAGTAACTGGCTTATATTACAGGGGCCTAAAAGAGACAAGTAAATCTGGCTTGAGAGGAAAGCTTGAGCCAAGAATGCAAGGAGGAGAAACAAAAGATAGAAAGTTTAACCATTTATTATAAAGAGAGACCCTATAAACATGAAAGTTCTTGGCATGTTATACTCAATGAGCAATGCCTCCCTCACCATACTTACTGGGCTTTGAGGACAAAAAAAGGAAAAAAGACCATGAGCCAGTCTTTTCTTTGTTATGGCACAGTGCTGAACAAACCACTGTACCATGAACAGTTGGTAGATGGGTTCCTACTTTCTATATATGCAGCATGGATAGATGTAACCAGTAATCAAAGTGCCCCTGTTCTGTGTTGTGGCATTCTAAATCTACCTCTCAGCTTAGTTTTAGCCTATACTGTATTTCTCATTAAGATGCAAGGAGAAAAATCCAAAAAATAATACTAAAGACATAAAACATCATAAATAAGACTAGCTTAAAATGGTAAGAGATAGGTAAGCCTCATAATACAAGTTTTTATTCCTATCATATTTACTGGCCCAGTTATGTTAAAATACTCCCCAACTTAATTCTTATTTTGTAACTGACTGCCAACATTTACACAAATGGCTTAATAAAAATATCAACTTTACATAAAGTCAAAACTATATTATCAGCACTTTTTCAAAGTGAAATTTACTTATTCAATGGCTAACCTTAAAGCAAATTAAACTATAACTTAAAAAGTACAAAGACAGCTGGATGCTCCAACAACATAATTAATAAATAATAGAGTTTTATGTCACATAATCTATATATTTTTTCTAATTTATAACAGAGCAATTTTATAGTAACATAATTAGGAAAAAATAACAACAACCACTTAAAAATAGGAAGGATCCTTGAGCTTTTGTTGAAATACTTTTTCCTTCTTATTAAAAATCATTACCATAAAATTTTATTATTATAAATGTATTTCTTATTTTGACACATTATAGGTAAAAAAAAAAGAAGTTAAAATTAACCCCTCTATCATATAACCTTCCTCAAAACCACTCCACTCCCTCTGGGAAAACTTTCTGCTGTCACTGTACTGTAGTATGAAAAAAAGAGAACTAATCAACAGTAAGAGAACAAACGTAAGGAGTCAGTAAATACTCTCATGTATTTGCTTTGAAATGTTTTCCATTCAAATAGAAAAGTAATATCAGGAAAGGTCATCTGTGACGGTGAAATTATCTCACAGCCTACTGTACCTGAAAGTAATCTAGCACCTCAAGAGTAAATACACTCAAATGAAAGCATAGTCAGTTAATCTTGGCAAATCATAACTCAAGGCCTTTGTAAAGCAAGGCTGAGAAAATTCAAAAACATAAAAAAAAAGTTCATACAATATTCAGTTTTGTAAAAGACACAGTACTGACTCAGAATTTGTGTCTCATTAAAAATGTTTACAAATATGAATAAAGTTATCACAGACATGCAACTAATTATCAGGTGCAAGTTTACTACTTAACATCTTTTAACTGTTAACTGCATGGTACATGTGATTCATTAATGGACATGAAAACTAAGCAACAAATTACACATCAAAAGAATGACACTTCAAAATTTAGAAAATAACTCATAATGTGACATTTGAAAATACCTTATACTGTACAATGACTAAAGATTATCACAATACAGTAATACAGAGTTTGCCCAGTGTTATAACAGTACCTGAAATAAAAATTATTATACAGTACAAAACTTTCTGGATAATCTGTGCTTTTTTTTATTGTAGTGACAAGTTTTCTGATCCTATGAATGCAAATTTTGATATACAGCAGTGTACAGTATACCTGTACATGGAGTTCAGTGATCCAAGATGAAAGCCAAAAGATCCATTGCTTTTTCCAAAGACCCTATGACCAAATCTCTTGTCTTCTACAAATTTAACCCAAAAATCCCCAATACATAGTACAGTAAGACTATCATTAATTATAAGACAAGCCAATATAACTCAGAATTTCATAGTAGTTAAAATATATGCGAATCATTTTTAAAACAAGATGGCCTTGTCAAATGTAGTCATTACTTGTCTGGAGAGAAACCCTCTATAGTATATGTTTATCATTCTTGTTTATTAGTACCGCATTACTATCAGGAATTTACCACTGCTCTTACTGTTACTGCCAATCTCATATTGACATGTTACTGCTACTTCCATACAGATATTTAAGAAGTTAAGCCTTTAGTTTTTGGTACCATTGTTAACCATCTCTCATGCAGAAGATACTTTCTAAGCAACTTCTTTTCAATATTTTTAACAAAAAAATTCTGTCATTTTACAAGGGATATAACTGAAGGATTTACATTACAGTTCCAAAAGAAATTTTCAAATGGTGCTTAAGACATTCTCATTTACAATTTTTATGGCGATTATCATTGGTACTATTAGTGTCACTATCCTAATTTTACTCATTGTACCAAAAATACTAATTTGACAATACTGTATATCACACAAGTCATAACTCTGAAGAAAGAAATAATTTTCCAAAATTTTAAATCATATTTTCCAAAATTTTAAATCATATTTTCCAAAATTTTAAATCACATCTCCAAGTGAACTGTACTGCATCAAACATTTGACATATTTGCCTCTCCCCCCAAAATGCAAATTAGGCCAAGTTCCAACTTCTAGACAAAAATTTGCTTATGCAAACAGACCAAGAAACTAACTCAACAGAAGGCTGAACACAGCAGGATAAGCAACAACAACCAAGCTATGTAAAAACCACCTAAGCATTCCAGTACAGCCTTAAATTCTACCCAAGGACATTTGTTCTCTAATTTCCTATGCTAGTAAACAACACTCATGCATAAAATGAAGCTTGATAGCCATCCTTAAAAAAGGGCAAAATCTTTTGTTGCCAACACTGATATGTAAAGGTAACTTTCATTTCTAATTTCATGAAGAGAACTTCTATTGATTAATTTGGTTATCACTCCTGAATTCCTACCACAATTGTTCTGAGACATCTTCTTATTCATAAGGGGTTTTTATTTATACTACAAGATTCTGCTTAGAAATGTTTGCTCATTACAACCATTAATCATAAGATGCCTTATTACCTTGTAAAACTCATTCCAGTAGCACCTGAAAGTAATGTACCCACTCCACCTGGAAGATCTCCTACTGCTGCTCCCTTCTCATTCATTCCTGTTGTGTTACTCCATACTATCAACATAATAGTGCTCTCCCAGGTCATCTTTGTGTGCGCCTAGCCTTTCTGCCTTCTTACACTCAAACTACATTCTTTCACACTTTAGTGTCTTGTCCTGTGCCTGGTTTAGTTTTTCCTTTTTGGTGCATTTTTGTGCACTGCAGGGAATCAACTCCTGTCTGTCTGCCTTCAACATTTGCTTTTTTGCTTCCACATTAATGCTCTTCAAGATTCATTGCCAAGCATCTGGGCATCCAGGTGCATTTTTTTTCTGGTTTTGGACTAACTTTCTTTAAAAACATTATCAAGAAACCCATTTTTTGCTTTATTAATGGCCTTTTTAAATGGTGAATGTGTACTTTACTAAGTTCAATATTAAATCCATTCTAAATTGCCATAACTTGGGAATTGCGAGTTTTAAAGATATCTAAATATCTCTAATTTTTTTTATTTTTCCCCTGATATAAAGGTGATAGTGAAGTGTAAAGACAGTGAGCTGCTTTGGGGATCTGTGAAATTTTTGCCACTGGCCATTGTTCCAGTTTGAGAGAGCATGTGCCAAGGTATGCCAGGTGAGGACGTCTTCCATATCTCCTCCCTGGAAAAAGGCCCTTAATTATTCTATTCATATTCTGTCACGAACACCAGTATCTGCCACATACTTGTATGATCTGTATGGATTGGGATGCAACCAAATGGTTCAGATTTGCTCATAAGTGGGCATAGAAACACAGTCTCAGATTCTCACCATGTCTTCAGACTCTTATGACCCTTCTCCCATGGTAAAAGAAAGGATTTCATCAGACAACACAACTACCTATAACAATGCCTCCTTTGCTGTTCCTCAGGCTGGACACCCACTTGGTGATGGTAGCAGAGGTGGCCAAAGCAACTCTCACCACCCACAAGAAAACAACTCTGGGGTACACCGCACCACTAACAATCCCAAGAAAACTTCCTCATGTGGACAATAGTCCTTGCCTGAGTAGCAGAGATCCTTCCTCCCAAGGATGGTTCCCACAGGCACCCTCAAGCTTCAAATGGTATTTTAAAGAAGCATTCTGGAAAGACTGATCACTATCTGAAGGAATAAGAGAGTGGCTACTGCTCAAGTTACTACCATCATTCAAGACAAATCTTGCCCTTGTACAGTAGTTGTGGCATCAACTAGTATGGGTACGCTATGATGATACAGTCTGCAAGCACTTGCCTTTCAAGTAAGAGAGGGAAAAGTCCTGAGGAGAGTGACATCTCAGACTGCTGCTGGTCAAAGAAGAGATCCAGAACTACTGTGAATTCCCTGCTGGCAGAGAGAGCCTGTGTATTAGGACATCATCCCATCATCATCATGATTTCTAACTTCTCAAATGACTCCCCCTTCCTCTGGATTCAAGCACTGCTCTCTCATCCCGCGGACAGGAAACAGCCCTAGTGTCTACAATGTTTTCCAGGGACCTGACCTATTTTAGAGATAGATGGTGGCATACTTGAGGACAGAACTCCCTCCAACCTTGCTGCCACAAGATGATATGCAACCTCTACCCAAACACTTCAACCTCTACAGTCACGAACCTGAGGAGCATTCAGTAAAACAGATTAGACCTTGAACAAGATGGCACCATATAACTCCTCTCACAACCAAGTGGTAGTTGAGCTGCGGCATCTCTGACCTCCAACAGTCTCCCCACTGTCCAAGGAAATGCTAGTGTCCAAGCTCCAGCTGGAGGAAAGCAACTCACTGGCAAGGGGCTCAGATAAACCTTTGGTGAAGTCACTTTCTATGATCCTCAGGTAAGTTATGACAATGATGAAGGGCGTAAGCACTATGAGGGGATATGTCTGTCCAATGGGTACAACACAATTGTTCCCCTTGCTAGACCAGAAATTCATGAGATTCTACAGGATTCATATTAGGAAGCCCAGGAAGCTCTTAATAGCAATGGAGGTGATTGCACACATCATGGCCACCTTCTCTCCAAGGCAGATCACTCCCTCTCCAAATCACTACACAGAAGTAAAGTAGCACCTTCCAGCCAAAACATCTCTTTGCTTCCTACTTGAACAACAGATTTAGCCAGCAGAAGTCTAGGACAACTTTTTGCATCAAGAGAGGAACTGGAGCCTCCTCAAAATCCATAGTGCAAAATAAGCCAGCAAAAGATTAGAGCCCAGTTCCATCCCCTTCCACCACCTCCTCTGTTAGTGGCAATGGGGGATGTGTGTCTGCAAAAAAAGTGGGAGGCCTGGCAGTCCACTAAGGTTGAGTCCTGGATGCTAGAAGATTTGTTTTCAATAATCATTATGCGAAAAAGGTCAGCTTACACTTGAGATTCTCTTGAAAAGAGGCATAGGTGTGAACTGATGCAGGGACCTTTCACATCTTGACACTTCAGCTAGATTAACTGCATATCTCCAGCTTACACTTGGTTCTAGCTAGTCTTGAGGAGCTTGACAAGGCCTCCTTATGAGCCTCTCAGGAGTTGGTAGTAAAGGTAGCATTTCTTATAACCCTAACCTCTTCAAATCAGGCAAGCTACATGCTCTGTTGGGTATCACCACCCATAAGGATAATGGTCTTCCATCGGGTTCTCCTCTGCTCATAACTTCATAGCTAAGACAACAGGCAGGCCAGAGACACATTGGAATCCTCTTTTCTGTGCCACTTTGGAGGACAGAGGTCTCATCTTTTCTCCTCCAAGTTGTTTCTGAGCATGTGACATTACCAGGCCACATTTGGGAGTATCAAGGAAGGATTCATCTCAACTATGATCAAAGCTAACAAGGTTTAAGCAATTTCCATCTCTATGGCCTTTAAAAACAATATGGAATTGACAAGCATCCTCAGAGCAGGTATATGGAGATACCACTCAACCTTCTCACAATTTTAAATCAAGATATAACTCAGAGATATTTAGCTGTTTTTCTCCTTGGGCCCTATAGTTGTGGCAGGTCAAATTGTTCAATAGCATAAAACAGGGAAGGATATTACCTCTCGTTGCTCTTAACCTTCCCTCTCTCTAGCATCTTCAAAGAATCAAGAAATAGGTAATCCCACTATTGATGTAGTACTCAGGCTAATAGTTCCTATTCCTCTGCTAAGTACTAACCATTGCTTAACTGTCCTGGATCTTTGGAGGCCAATACTGAAACACCACACTTCAGGCCAAACCCCCTGCAAGGGGAGTCTGTGAATGGTAAACACCTAAGTGAGCTGGGCATTGATATGTTCAGGGGAGCCTCCTCATATCCTCCAGTGTAAACAGCATTACAGCCATTTTATGATTAACAGGTGGTAAAGAACAAACTATGATGTTATGATATAAAAACATTTTTCATACAAACCCATTAATCTTGGGGGACTACACAATCCTCCCATCACCACACTCATTCAGTCTCTGATAGGGTACAAGAGTGAGAAGAGCAGTAGCAGGAAGTTGGCTGGATGGAGTTGGTGGTACTTTTTACAATAAAGTGTGACTGGGATGAGTTCTACATAGAATAAAGTATCTGATGATTAACAGGTTTCTCTGAAAATATAGAACATGTTTTTGTATTATAAAAACATTATTTCTGTTGTACATCAAACAATTCCTTTAATTTCATTATCATATCCCAATGCAGTTCATTGTACTTTCAGGTAATGTAACAGCTGAAATATTGAAATATTAATTGTCAGTGTGTCTGTACAACTTGGATATGACAAAATCATTCCAGTTTTCTTATTCTAAATTTACTTCATCTTAAAGGCAAAGAATTTATGCAGTCTTGATACTACAGCATAGTACACTTTATATTTTGTTCAATACTGTATTCCTAAACTGTGCCAATAAACATGAAAAATAAAATTGAAAAGAAAAAGTACAAATTTTTTTCATTAAAGGCTATAAGTCTTTGATTCCATCTGCAACACAGGCTTAAACAATAACTGACTACTGCATAAAACAATGGAATAAACAGGTACCAAAATGTACCAAAGCCCTTCGGTCAATCAGGTCAGTCCAATTTACGTATGTCCCAGACATGCCTGTTTCTCACTGACTGCGTACGTGGAATGTTTTAATTTTAATTCATCACTTGTTGTGAAATGATTATTTACATTATGATACTAACTCCAGTGTCAATTTAATTGATACATTAAAAATTCATACATCATCAAAATGGCAAGTCAAAGGTAGCCATGAAAAAATTTACTTATCAATAAAGAATGATTTGCATAAATTCAGCTAATATAGATATGGAAAATTTGCTTATGCCACAAGAAATTACAATAAATTTCCTTTGTACTGATAGAAGTTTCATTGCTATCCATTCCAGTTTTAAGCAATAAAATTCAAAGGAATGGATACCATTTCTTTGGACTCAAAAGGATGGTAAGTGGTCAGCTATAGTTTCCTAAAAATACTCTGTCCACCATTTTCTGAGTAAAGGCAAAGGATCCTGTGAATTATTCCAGAATTTTCCATGTTTAGCCATATTTATGATGAAATTTTATTTTTGTTTTTCCACATGATGTGCAACATATCATATCTGACTAAACTGTTAAATTTCTTATGACATGTCAACACACCATAACTAAACAACACTTAAGAAGTCACTAAAAAGAGCTGAAAATAACCATACAAATAATTGAATAACATTACCACCCATTCCAGAAAAGATCTGCAACTTTCGTAAGATTACCAATGATACAAGATAATATTAGAACAGTACCACTATCCCATCATAGTAGAACAGTACCACTATCCCATCATAGTAGAACAGTACCACTTTTCCATAATATGAGAACAGTACAACTATTCCATGCTATTCCAGTCCTACTACTTCCTGGAAACAGAAATCTATACAGCGTACATCTTCATTAATAACACTAATATAAGAAAGTTCTTGACCAGTATGTATGTCTGTTTATGTGCTAACATAATGACTTAAAACAAAACTACTGTGCTCTCATTCTAACCTTCTTTTAATATATCTATCCTACTTCAAATACAGTATTACTGTACAGGTAGATGAGGACCATAATATCAGTAGAAAAAAGTTTGCCAATACAGCAGCCTCTTCATTTTTTCCATTTCTACTTCAAACTTGTTCTAACTAGTCAAGTCACAGTTGAAAAAAGCTAAATCTTTACAGTTAAGACCATATGGGAAGGTAACTCTAAAAAAAGTTTCCGGTTATCACTTTTGTTAAGGTAACACTTACTCTAGAATAGATTTATATTTTCAGTACTAAAAAATATCCATACAATAATTTTGTCTCTTAATAAACAAAATAAGTAAAAAAAAAAAAACTATTACAAACCCACTACATTCCGGACATGCCCTGTAAAAGTAAAAAAAAAAAAAAAAAAATACCATCGATAGGAGCAAAACTTTTTGATTTCAGTTGTTCATACAGTACATAAAAGTTGTTGCTTCAAGATGTGCATTAATTTTTCAACGAGTAACCATAACTTTGGAAAGTGGAAAGTATAAAAGTGCTGTTTGTGTCCTACAGTAAAATATCACAAGAACTAAATTTTCCCCAAGCATTTCCCCCTTTAAAAAAAAAAAAAATTGTCCACTTCAAAGAAGTGTGGCACTGAATGTAATACTTGATAGGAACACTCACCCACAGAGTAAAACAGATAATAAATAGTAAAACTAACCCAAACCTGGGGGACAATGTTGAGGTGGCCAAATAGCTTTTAAAATACACTTACTCCCTAAAACAAGCAACTCCACAACTGACTCATTAGAAATTTCCCTGATCATGTCTTTTTGTGATACACATTGTAGCAGCATATATATTTCACGTAATATTAAATTTCTATAAACTAGTTCAAGGATATACCTTGTACCCACGATGACAGATCAGCTGTACCTTCAACATCTAAGACAACCTCTGGTGGTGTGTCTGGTACACACAGTATTTGTGCAGCCTCTCTCCCAGAGAGATATGCGCCATGAACAGTAGAATAAAAGCTTGGGTGACAGTGTTCACCTGCAAATAACACAGCTGGCTGCAAGGTAAAGGATAAAAAATAAAATATTTTAAAATCAATTACTGAAATAAGATCTTGCTGAGAATTCTCATCTGATTTTAAAATACATTACTTCAAATGTTTCAAGTATAATTTGTCCATAAATGCAGTAAAAGCTGTAAAATTAACAATAAAAATATGATTAAATACAACACAAAAGTTTAAACATGAAAATATAATACATTGAAATAAAATTAGTCACAAAAATAAAATATGGAGTAACTTCAAATAGCATAATACTGAATATTTCTATGGTACACAGAAGGAAAAAACAAATTTTAGGAAAAATATATCATCTTCAGATACTACAACAAATGAACACAAATTATATTTTCAACAAATGAATTACAAACCAAATAATACTAGGCCTTCACATTACCAGATGTTTATGAAGTTTGACAGCACCATCATACAAAATTTGCCAATACATTATAACATATAAAAATTGTGGAGAGAGAGAGAGAGAGAGAGAGAGAGAGAGAGAGAGAGAGAGAGAGAGAGAGAGAGAGAGAGAGAGAGAGAGAGAGAGAGAGAAACATTATTTGTAAACCTCAATGAAATTTTTTAAACTGCACAATTCTTTGGTACCCAAATACTTTACATAATAATGTGTATTTGCAGTTCCTAATAGTGCTACACAAGCATGTAACTTTCCTCCTCAAGAATGCATCTATTCACTTTTGGATACTGTAAAGAATGTTCAATGTGAACAGGCAAGGATCTACCTAGTCTTTCTATAAGAAAAGCCCCAGCAAAGAGTGTTATGCTGTCCTCAATGCCCAGAGCCAAGGTTCTTCCATCAAGCTGACGACTAATAATAATAATAATAATAATAATAAATAATAATAATAAATAATAATAATAATAATAATAATAATAATAATAATAATAATAATAATAATAATAATAATAATAATAATAATAAATAATAATAATAATATAATAATAAATTTTCCATTTTAATAATAATAATAATTTAATTTAATAATAATACAATAATATTAATAATAATAAATAATAATAATAGTGTTAATAATAATTCATAAAATAATAAAAATATAATAATAATTAAATATATCAACGGCATTTACACTCTACAGCAGTTTCCTTTTGGTGTTTCTTTTGTCATCAACATTATGACCAGCGCGATGGTCATTCTCAAAACAAATGAAACGATTCTGAAGACAATGGATGTGGGTGGTGGCATATATAGGCAGCCAGCATTGTGAAGCCTTCTCCAAGGCACCAATGGTTGCACCCTTTCTCCTGTGCAAGTGTTGGAAGATGCATGAGAGGGGATGATGGTATTGAGAGGATTGCTTTCATTCGATGAAGGTCCCTGACACTTGACATGGATGTTGGCAGGCCGTGCCCTTTGTGCCAACATCAGGAAGAAAAGAGCCTCCTGCATGGTATTTTTAAATTAGGTTTTCTCTCTATCTTGATGTGTAGGGCTTTCATGAGGCATAGGCAGTGATGGTCAGTCATATAACCAATTATCTCATTATTGGAGATAATGTCACATCTTTTTATTTCGATGTTACATGTGGCCCTGGTATGATTATACACAGCGCCTTCCTGACAATGGCAAGATCCTCTTGGAGATGAGCATGGCAGTCATACTGATGTAGGTGCCAAGCCACCCTCAGATGGGACACTTGTATTGGTAGACCACGCTGGTTCTCTTCAAGGGATCCTGCATGGAAGGGCTGGGTTATTTTTTATCACCAGGCTGCTGGTTTTCAAATGCCCTATCCAATAGTGCCTTGGCACCTAAATCAGTATGACAACCATGCGCTTCTCCCAGAGGATCTCCTAGCATGCCCAGGAAGGTACCATTTATAATCACGCAAGGGCTGCACATAACATCAGAATGAAAAGATGTGACATTATCCCTAATATTGACATACTCAATCATATGACCAACCATCACCGCCTACACCTCCTGGAAGCCCTACAAGTTGGGAGAGAAAGTATGAGGGTTAAGGCACCCTGCACACGACTGACGCCCTTCAACCCCTCCTCCTGGTTGAGGCTCTCACCGAACTTGGTGACTACTGAAGCCACATCATTGACCGACACCTGAGGGAACTGACCAAGGAACTACGAGAAGTAAGGACATCACCATCTGCAGGGCAGACATGACTACTGCTTATGTTCTAATCTGCACCAAGGAATACCACCGGAAGCTGGTTCAGATCCTAGCAGACAAGACAAAGTTTTTGAGCATAAACAGGAACCCAATCGACATTTGGTGTGAGGCCAAGAGAATCATTGAAACGGTCAATTCTGCCTCTAAAAACCTCCACTTGCCAGTGATTGTGGGCGAGTATGGTCTTGGCTACATATACAGGCAGTCCCTGGGTTACGACGGGTCAGGCTTACAACGTTCCGAGGTTATGACGCTTTTCAAATATATTCATCAGAAATTATTTCCCAGTTTACATCGCATGTTCCAGAGTTACGACGCGTCGTAACGCTGATCCGACGTTAGAAATATGGCTCCAAAACAGCAGAATAAAAATTTGACAGTTTTTTTATGAAAAACTCAATAAAAATCCAGTTTACATCGTTTTCAATACACCCAGAGCATTAAAGGTAAGGTTTTCTTGGGATTTTTCATGATTTTTCGGTTTGCGACAATTTTCGGCTTATGATGCGGCGTAGGAATGGAATCCCCGTCGTAAACCAGGGACTACCTGTACAGGCAAGCAAACAAGGTAACCCTCTGCGCCCCATTATTAGCGAAATCCGTGTCCCGACTCACCAGCTAGCCAAGAGGCTTAACACCATTCTCTCCCCGTATGTTCCTGGTGAACACAGCCTGAAGACCCAGGGGGGTTCCTGGAAGCCCTTAGGGGAAATCCCCCAGAAGAATCACTGCTTCGATGGATGTGGAGTCCCTCTTCACAAGTGTGCCGGTCAATGAAACACCCCAAATTTCAATGACACTCCAAATAATTTTGGATTGTGTACACAGGGACCCTACAATAGCACAATTTCAAATTTCCGGGGTCACCGCATCAACCTGCCACTACTGTTTTTTGGAGCTACTTGTGTTGCAAAAAAAAAAAAAAAAGAGAGAAAAAAGGGATTTTGACAAAGGAAAAATCTATTTTTGAGGGAGGCCCCGTGTCACCCGATGAAATTCCATTCTTACACGAATTTCTAGGTATAAATATTGCTAAATATACCAGAGAAAAAGCTTTCAGGAATGCTGGAGTTACTACCCCCATATCGAGCATCTTCAATGAAGACGCCGGTATAACCAAGGGTGAGTGAAGGAATCACAACCACAGAGCCACACTCAATAGACATCCCCATGTCAAGATCCCGGGAAGAGCGAGGGGCCGTACCAGCGCCCATGCTCACCAGCCCGCCACGCTGGCGACTCCAGCGCCATCTGAACTCATTCCAGACTAGCACCACCCCAGGCTTGGCATGAGCCAGTAGTGGGGCAAACCTGCTTCTGAAAATACTCCAGGGAGGTCACCGGGTGACACGGGCCTCTCTCAGAAATAGATTTTCCTTTGTCAAAATCCCTTTTCTGAGTTCAGCCCCGTGTCACCCGGTGAAATAGTGTCAGAGAATCATGCCAAGACTGCAAAGCTACAACCAAATATAAAAGGTGATCAGAAGGAAACACATGCTTTGAAAGAAATAGATTTAATTAATATATCTCAACAATGAAAATTGGACTTAACTATAGGTAAACACTGGTGGAATAACACACCCAACATCATAAAGGTACAATGAAATTGTAAACTTAACCTAGGAACAAAGTAGAATGACCAAAATACAGTACAATTAGGGGTAGAATAAAGGGCCCTACAATCCAATAGAATAACCAGTAATTATAAACTTAAACCTAAGAACAATGAGATATATGTAAAGACAGGAATTGAGGTACATGAAGCAAAATAAAAACCGCTCCAGTACCTCTGACTTAATCTAAACCACAACATATCAAATCCAATCCACAAGACAAACAATAGCCAGGTAATACCAGTATCGATTATGAGGAGCAAGGCAGTGAGGCATGATTGGTCCAGAAAGGCAGGCAGTGAAATAAATGAGGCAGGCGGGCGGGGGGGGAAAGGAAAGGGATAAGGATAATTAAGGTGGGAGATGACACTCCCCACAGCCACTGTGAGAAAATTTCAGAGCTTGAGTGATTTTAAATAGTGCGTTTAAACACTAGAGGTGATTTCCATCCTGTATACTTGGTAAGTTCAGCAAAATCCATATTATAAAAATAATTAGTGGAGGTAGCCACTGGATATCATGAACCTTTGGGACTGAATCAGCTTGTTTAATAAAATACAGAATTTGTTATCTTATAGCATTTAACGAGAGTACCACCTTTCTCCCTGATAAAAGAGGACCCTGACTTAAACTGTGGAGTTCTTTGTAGGTAAGACTTTAAGGTATATACTGGACATAAGGACTGGTCCTGAGGAAGAGGCACCACCTTCCAGGGGACCACCTGTCCTGAGGGCCTTCATTTTTGCTAGGAACCTATGATCAGGGAAAGGAGGGCTTCTCCGGACGGAAGGAAATCAACATGATCATCACCTCTAGTGAGGGCCGATAGCTCTGAAATTCTGGCACCTGAAGCCAAGCTAATCAGAAACAAGGTTTTCCTTAACAGATCCAGATATGAGCATAGAGAATTATCAATGTCAGTGGCTAATTTCAAAACATCGTTGAGGAACCAGGTAACGGAATGTGGGCGTGTTACTGGTCTCAAACAATGAACATGCTCTAGGGATGGAGGAGAAGTATGAATCTGTAAGGTCGATTTGAAACCGTATAAAAATACCTTCTTTAGGGCTGATTTAGCTGTAGTAATTGTGCAAGGTCTTTTCAAACAATGACCTAAAGAAAGGCTAGGTTGTTGTCATAGTTTGAGCTCCAGATGCCTTTAAAAAGGATGCCAATTTTTTGACTGTTGAGTCATACTGTCTGAGAGTAGAATCTCTCTTATCAGATTCCAGAAACAGAGTGTTGACGGGGTCAATGTTTGCTCCCTTCTTTGCAGCAAACTTTATAAAGTCCATAAAACCAGGGCATTCTGAATCCTTAAGGAAGCTGACACAGTCTTTGTTTGTACTACTTGGGTCAGTCTGGGATTGGGTATCTGATGACACCGCAACTTGAGTTCCTGGAGCAGAGGGAACCAGTTGCTCTTCGGCCAATAGGGAGCTACCAGAGCTAGTTGGCCGTTGAATGACCTGAGTTTGTGCAGAACTTTCAACATGTTTATTGGAGGAAACAGGTAGATCCTTTCCCAACAGTTCCAATCTATGGACATCGCATCCGTGGCAAAAGCCTGGGGTCCAGGTTGGGAGCCACGTAACAGGGAAGCTTGTGATTGCTCTCCGTGGCGAACAGATCCACCTGGAGGCCCGGAACCCGGAGGCAAATCCAATTGAAGGAGTCCCGCCCAGAGACCACTCCGTCTCCAACGGAGTAGTCCTGGACAGGAGTCCGCCACCACGCCCGCACCCCGCTAGGTGGGTGGCTGACAGATGCCAGCCGTGCTTGTTCGCCAAGGAGAAGATAGCTACCATCACCTGGTTTATGCGACCTGATTTGGAGCCGCCCCTGTTGATGCAATGAACCACCACGGGCGCTGTCCAACACAAGCCTGATGTGAATCTGGCTGGCGGGCGAAGTTTCTTGAGCGTTAGAAACACTGCCATAGCTTCCAAGGTGTTTATATGAAACTGTTGGAACATTGTAGACCACATTCCTTGAACTTTTGTTTTGGTGAGTACCCTCCCCAACCGCTAATGAAGCGTCTGTGTGGATTACCAACGTCGGAGGGGGAAATTGAGTGGAACCGACCGACAGGCCACTGGCTGTGGACCATGGCCGAGCCTTGTCTTCAAGATTTGCGGGATTGAAGAGACCCTGTCTCTGAGCCTGACATTGGAATCTGCCACACTCTGTTTATATCTTTTAGTTTTAAGAGCAGGTCCGTCACTGAGGCGAACTGAAGGGAGCCGAGAATTCTCTCTTGAGACCGGTAGGATGCTGCTTTGTCCTTCAAAAATTTCCTGGTAGCGGCGGCAATCTCCTTCCGCTTGGACGGCGGGAGGGACAGCCTGACGAGGTCAGGTCCCATTGGAGACCTAGCCACTGGAACCGGGATTCCGGAGTCAGGCGGACTTCTCCCTGTTCAACTGAGAGCCTAACGACTCCAGGAACTTGATCACTATAAGCCTTCCGGCACTCCTGAACTGTTGGAGCCCAGATTATCCAATCGTCCAGGTAAGCCGCCAGGGAGATTCCCGGGACCGTAGTTGCTGACTGAACTGTTTCCGCCAGAGTAAAAATTCTGGGGCCATTGAGTCCAGGCATGACTCTGAAGGAGTAGGCTTGTTTCAGTTTGAAACCCAGGAATGGAGAGAAGTTCCGAGCAACCGGGACGTGATAGAAGCGTCTGAAAGATCAGTAGAGTAGAATCACTGATTTGCTGGCATGTGAAACTTGTCGCATCTTATGTAGCGATTTAGACGGACAGATCTAGAATCACTCTTTGTTGACCGGAATCTTTCTTTGGAACAGTGAACAACCTGCCTTGAAATTTGAGGTGCCTTACTTTCTTTATTGCTCTCTTGTTGAGAAGCTCCATCACAAAATCCTGTAGGGTTTTGGAGGGGGTTGGTAAAACCTGGTCAGGGAGGAGGATCCTTGATCCAGCTCCAACCCAGACCTTTGGACACAATACTGTGTGCCCAGGGACTGAAGGTCCACTGGTCTTTGAACCAGTAAAGGCGACCACCTACCTTACTGGTCTCAGTGGGAGGAAGAGGTTTGCTTCCTCTACCACGGCCTGATTTTCCCCGAGGGTGGATCCAGCTCTGCCTCTGATGGGGCTCGACCTCTGCCCCCCCTTGCGCTTCTATTAAGGCCGTGAAAGACCCCACGGCCCTCATAGGGGAGTTGTACGCCCGGGAGGAGACGTCACGATGGTGCAGCAAGGGGTTGGGCTGGTTGAACCAGCACATATTGGTGGGGTTGAGCCTGGAGGTGGAGGTTGGCTCACCGCCGAGACTGGGACAGCCTGAACCACTGTCTGGGGATGAGGCCTCCTGTGCCTCCTGAAACGTTTCCCAGGACTTACCCTGGGAACTGCCAGCTCGGGAGTTTTCCGCTTGAAGGCGGAAATACCCCACCGGAGCGCAGACTTTGATTAGCCCTAGTAGCCTCGCTCAGGACCTTTGAGACTTCATCCTCTGGGAAGAGATTAATCCCCAGATGGAACTCTTCATGAGCCTATTAGGCTCATGACGAATGGTGGCATCCGCGAAAATGAATTTACGGCACTCCAACTTTGCCACCATGAAGTCATACAGGTCTGACTGAAAACCTGCTAACAGGGATTTAGCCAGAACCTGGAAGAGCTGTTCCTCTGCACAGGAGACGGGACCGCCTCTGACAGACACAAGGAATTCAAAGACTGGCTCAGTCTTGTCCTTGCCTCAAACTCCGCCTTCAGGAGAGCTTCCGGAAGTTTGGGAAGTTGCTCGCTGAACTGGGGACGCACAGAAGGCATCTAATTTACCCACTGTAAAGGTGGATGGGGCGTCTCTCCAGAACTCCTCACCTCCCGGGAATACCAGGGATGTGGAGTCTAATTCCCTGAGCTGAGGCAAGGGTTTGCCTTCGAAGCAAGCCTGAGCCGTCGCCAAAGCAACTTTATTCAGGCAGGGAGTGGGCAACTTATCTCCCAGGGAAAACATCGTATAGTTGCCCTTGAACGGAGTGAGTTTTGTATTCTCCGCTTGCCACTCCGTAAGAGTGCGAAGCAGAGTCGATTGGGCCTGGTCCCTAGGGAAGATCACCGTCTCCTTTGGGACCTTGTCTGATCGTACCCAGGCCTCCTCCGTCAGCCTAACGAAGCCTGGGTAGGGGGGGCAAGAGGTCAGGGGGGAAGAACTCCAACTCCTCCAGACGTCTCGTGCCCAAACCCTCGATAGTCAGGGTATCCTTGTGGCGAATGGCACGAAGAGCAAAACGCCACGGGTTTCCAACATCAAAAGGAGGGAGGGAGGCAGTATCAGGATCTGATAGCTAGGTCCGGCACCGCCGAGCGCGCCATATCGGCGATCAGATTCTCCTGACTCTGCAACCTATCAGCAAGCTTAGAAAGCTTGGAATCAACCTCCGACGAGAACTTAGCCAGTAACATCCCGCAAATGCCTCAGGGTCAAAGGGAGGCTGGCGAGGAGGGCTGGGTCTGGCCGCCCTCTTACTCGCTCCTTTGCCCGAGGTTCCAGATTTGCTCCCGGAGGCCAGAGGTGCGGAAACCTTTGCCTTCAACGGGGGGAAGGGGGATGCCTTCCGGGAAGACGAGGACTTGAAGCCCTTCGCCTTCCCGAAGTCTTCAACTTGGGGACAGTAGATGGAGCACTGTCCTCAAGATAGAAGACTTAGAAAAGCCCTGAAACGAAGAAAGTAAAGTAAAGCTAGACCACTGAGCTGATTAAGAGCTCCAAAGGGCTGACCAAGGATTACACTTATTTTACGTGGCTAAGAAGGGAGCAACGGGACCTACAGCTTATTGTGGAATGGAACCACATTATAGCGAGAAATGAATTTCTATCACCAGAAATAAATTCCTCTAATTCTTCATCACCAGCGCGGAATCGAACTCCGCCCATCAATGACGGTCTGAACAACTCGCCAACAAAGGGCTAAGGTGGATGATGAAGGGGGAATCCTGCCCCAGCTGCCTCACACCTCACCACCTACCTGGTCCTGCTCTGTGTTCATGGGCTCCAGGTCCAGGTCCAGAGCTATGGCGACGTCCTCCAAAACCAGCGTAGAGTGTCTCATCTAGGAGTGGCTGGGTCACAACCCGGATCTGTTCGATGATAGGTGCGGCCACTTCAGCTGGTACGGCCGCAGCAATCCGGGCTCCGGGGTAGAGAAGATCTCTCCACTTTGTCGAGGGCGTATGGCTTCCGATGACGGAAATTTCTCCCAAACCCAGCCACCGAAGCGGAGGGACTCAAGAGACTCCTTCTTGGAGGACTTGTCGGCCTGAAAGGGGGGGGGGGAATCAAAGGAGGCTAGAAAAATACCTTAAATAAAATAAAACACAAAATATAGCAACATGGTAAGGCAGAAACTAACATGCGGATGGAAAGCAAACAGCTTACCGACTCGTCCTGGGTGCACCCGCAAAGAGCAAAGCACACCTCACAGCCCTCCGGGTGCCAGACGATCAGATCATTGAGTCGGACCGCACAGCCAGCGTGGGTCCGAACACCAAATGTCCATAGGGTTGTTGGAGAGTGGCGGTACACCCGGCTCTCACAACGAACAGTCTGTAAGTGGAAACAGTAAATGAGCTTACCTTCCTAAGGAACTTAAACTAAGCAGGCAAGGGTATTTTCATTTAACCACCGGAGTACTCCGGCGGAATGAAAAAACCTCGTCAGAGACGGGCCTACCAGAAAGTAACTTAAATTAAGGTAAGCAGGAAAAACCCCCCGACTGCCGGAATATTCCGGCGGAACGAGGGAGCCGAATCAACGGGACCTTCACCGCAAGGGATGCCGGGAACAGGACGGCGGAACCCAAGGGTAAAATCACCGGACTCTATCACCATCATGAAATAATAAATACATATCCGACGGCGGGGTGAGCCGCCGGGAAAAATAAATCAATGCATATCCACGGCGTAAGCCGGGACAAGTAAATAAACACACACATATCCACTGGCGGGTGTAGCCGGAAAAAAATAATATATATAAACATATATAAGATGGTAACATAATTGGTTAACAAAAATATATATAAATCCACATTCCCGAGTCCGGTACCACCCTCACGGGAATCTCAAACCTCTATCGTAGAGAACAAAAGAAGGGTGAGGCTACCAAACACCACGATCCACTGGGGCAGATGTAAGTGCCAGTCAACCCAACTAGAGTATCTCGAACGCCGGAGCGGGAACATGGAACAAGGCTGAGAAGATAAAACCCTGAGGAGTTCGAAAAACCTCCTCGATCCTAGGAGAGCGGGTAAACGAAACAGAGCCCAGCAACGTGTCACCTGGAACCAGCCCTGGGAGGGAGCGAATCCCTCGACCAGGAAAGATCCACAACTCGGGAGTGGAAGTCGGGGACCGACATCACCCCACGAGAAGATGACAAGAAGCTGGACTCAAAACAGGGTAGAGGGGATGGGGTGGGACAGAGAAGGGAGTAGGCCAGAGCAAAGGAAAACAGGAGACTGGGGAGAGGCTCACCCGCTCAACTGCATGATACCCAAAATCATGGCCTAGGCACCTAACAGGAAAGGGAGGAAAAAACGACTAAGACCTCTATACTCTCACCTTACACATAGACGTAGCCTATGACACAAAAATAAAAAAAGGGGGAGAAGGAAGGGAGGGGGGAGGGAACAACAGGGAGAGAATTTCCTGAGTCGAAGACCAGCCAGAGCCGAACGTAAGGGAGTGCTAAAAAGCATGGAGGAGACACACCCACAGGAAAAAACCTCTACCCCCTCCGTAAAGAAGAGGGAAGAGAATGGGGTCTCACTCCAACACCCAAACAACGGACAGGAAGGCACAACAACAGAAACTCCCTCAACCTGCTGACCCCTCCTCTCACCTAACCTAACTCAGGTGAAAGGAGAGCAGGAGGTCAAAGGTGTAAGGAAAGCCTAACATACACTAGGCTACAAAGACAAGATAACCAAAATAAATCACCATAAATAAATAAAAATATATAAAATAAAATAAAATAATTATATGCTTGTGTTTGGTGCATAGCCTAACCAAGGAGGCGACAGGATGAGCCTGACGTCCCCATGGAACTAGATAATGCAGGTTAACAGCATGATGTAAAACACCAGCAAAATAATAATAAAACAAAATAATATATAGCTGAACTTTCCAAGAGGAAACATCTGGGGAGATACCTAGGCGGGAATATAACGGAACCCGATGCGGGAACCCCTGAGGTATGGATCAAAAACATTATTGTTAGAGAGAAACCCAAACAACAGCTTAGGAAAAACCACCAGGATGAAACCTATGGGGGAAGGATAAGACATGAGCCGACCAGGAAAAACCCAAACAGAACAAGCTGGACGGGTAAACCTCGCGTGGACAACATGGCTGGCTGGGGACGCCAGAAGGCCATAACAAAGCCACGTATAATAATAAATACGAGCTAAGACAGCCAACTGATCATAAAACAACCCCACAATAAGATGGTACTTAACTTGAAATGGTAAAGCTGCTCGACGACATGTTGCAGATGAAAATAAGCCAAAACACAAGCCAAACAGAAAACAGCAAGCGTCACAATCAAGTGCTAGAAATGGAATGAGTTCAGATGGCGCTGGAGTCGCCGCGTGGCATGGCTGGTGAGCATGGGCGCTGGTACGGCCCTCGCTCTTCCCGGGATCTTGACATGGGGATGTCTATCGAGTGTGGCTCTGTGGTTGTGATTCCTTCACTCACCCTTGGTTATACCGACTTCTTCATTGAAGATGCTCGATCTGGGGGTAGTAACTCCAGCATTCCTGAAAGCTTTTTCTCTGGTATATTTAGCAATATTTATACCTAGATATTCGAGTAAGAATGGAATTTCACCGGGTGACACGGGGGCTGAACTCAGAAAGAAATAAACCTTTCAGAGGAAAGTTAATATATATTATCTATATATATATATATATATATAATATATATATATATATGGGCTTATATATTTTATAAAATATATATATATATATATATATATATATATATATATATAAAACATATATATATATACATATGTTATATATATATATATAATATATATATATATATATAACATATATATATAATATGTTATATATATATATAAATATATATAAATATATATAAATAAATATTTATATATAAAATATTATATATATATTATATATATACTTATCATTATATACAGTGAACCTCCACTAAATTGTGGTTCAGCATTCGCAGCTTCAGTTAGCTGTGGATTTTTCTGTAGAATGCAAATCCAAATAAATAGTGGAAAATTCACAATTCGCTGATTTTTCATAGAGCAATATTTGCTAATTGCTGTATTTTCATGTCATTTTCAAGACTAAATACATTTTTTATAAAAAAAAGATTTACTAATTTTCAAATACTAATATTAATTTAAACAGCAAAATATCAATAAAATGTATTTTTTTCAATTGCATAGTTGAATATTTTGGTACAGTACTTAACCCTACTTTGAATGTCCCAGTGGGACAGCTTGAATACGGTGTGAGAGAAATTGGCTGTGCCTGAGTATAGTGGAACTTGACTAGTTTTCACACGTAACTGTAAGCCATATATTTTTAAGGGTAATAATGTAAGGTGACTTTGAAATGATATTCAAGTGCTTTAGGATGATAGTAGAGTACATCTAAAATATTCACTGATTATTTTCATGTTATTTTTGTGACTAAATACATTTTTTTATGATAAAAAAGTGATTAAATAATTTTCAAATAATATTAATGTAAACACAAGAAAATATCAATAAAATGTTATTTCACTTACAGAATCCATTTATACTGCATTATTATATTGCTCCATTATCAGCGTAATGTACTGTATATAAAAAAACGACTGTCTCGACATTTGTAATGTTTACGTTCTCAATTTCAGCTGATTGAGCCTACTACTGAAAGAATTAAGAAAATAATTTTTAGTTGCTAAAAGAAACGAATGTATTAATGGAATTATTTTTAATTTTGTACATAAAAGTAAAATAGGCATACAAAGGTAAACCAACATACCTTATGTTAAGGTAAAATCCCTCAAAACCACAAAACTGCTTGTTTCCTGATTAGTTTTACCAATGTAAACATACCTCTCTCTCTCTCTCTCTCTCTCAGTACCATACATATCCTTTAATGAAATATGAATTACTGTATCATGAACATAAAAATGCAAAACTAAAACTCCAAGCAGTTCATGATGCATAAGAATGAGTGTGTGCATACCTATGTACATGTTACAAATTTTTTTTTTTTTTTGCTTGATTTACTGTACTGTTTTTATTACAAGTTTAGTTGGTTCTAAGTATGATTAACACACACAACAGTACACAAGGGAATATTTTATCACTGTTAATAGCATTTATAATTTGGTATTTTTCTCTAATGCATATTTAAATATTTAGGTACAGTACTTAACTCTACTTGTGAATTTCCAATGTTTCCCCTATCTGATGTAAAAAGAAAATGGGGAGAAAATGGTTGAGCCTGAATATAAGGGAACTTGATCAGTTTTCACATGTGGATGTAAGCCATATATTTTTAAAGGTAATGTTGTAAGCTGAGTTTGATATGATATAAAAGTTTTTTGGATGACTGTTAAGGTAGGTTTGATGTAGGATGAAAGTTTAAGGTATATTTGGTGTCTGAACTATTAACATAGGCAGTTATAAGCATTTTTAGAGGGGGGGGTGTAACAACTTAATGCGGATTTTCGCTTCTCGCAGGTGGTTGTGGTCCCTAACTCCTGTGAATGCTGGGGATCGACTGTGTGTGCACATATACAGTAAACCCCCGTATTTGCGATCTCACGATTCACAGGATTTTTGTGGAACATATCTATAAATTTGCAAAAAATTCAGCAATTCGCGGACTTTTTCGTCAGGAAACATTCACTAACTAGTGTGTTTTGATGTTATTTTCATGACTAAATAAATTTTTTTATGATAAAAAAATGATTTACTAATTTTCAAATATTAAGATTAATAGAAATAATAATAATATGGTGTTGACGGTGATAGCTGCATCAGCAGCATTTGGTTTGTATAGGGTTTTCTCTATTTTTCTAATAACTGATTTTTCTAGGTTACTGCATTCTGCCAGTAACATGCCAATATCGGTCATACTTGGAGAGGAAAGCAGGTTGCAAAATTAGGTAGTTTATTTCCAATGTACACAGTAAAACAGTAAAGGATACTGAAATATGGAGTTCATTGTCCGAAGAGTTGTCCTTCAGGAAAAATTTTCTTTTGAGTTGTCTTGCAGGAGAAAGTCTTCTTTAATAAGGGCTTCTCCTGCTGTATTAAGAGCGCCTACACCAGCCGTAGGCACCACAGGTCAGGGGCTTTTCTGATTACTTCTGTATTCCCCACTATTTCACTCCTTGTAATGCTAGTATTGTGAGCATCTCTCATATGGCTTTTTACTATGCCTTCTTGGGCATGAAAAGAGATTCTCTTCGCCAGTTTCATGGTGGTCATACCGATATAGGCACCAGAACATCCACGGACTGGGGATTTGAATCGGTATACCACAATCGTCTGTTTAAAGGGATCTCTCGTTAATGGGGCTGGGTTGTTTTTCATAATGAGGTTTCTCTTGCGGCTGTTTTGATAGTAAATGATGAGGTCAAGCCGCGTCGATGTCAAGTAGTGAAGACGTTGTCTGCGATGGTCATCTTGATGGCACATTCGTCTTCCAGGTATTTCCAGTGCATCCTCACCTTATAGAAAAGTCGAATAGTGGGGAATACAGAAGTAATCAGAAAAGCCACCAACCCAAGGTGCCTTAAGGCTGCTGGGGACGCTCCTAATACAGCAGGAGAAGATTATTAACCCTTTAACGCCAAGCCCTATTTACAAAAACGTTCCCGTATGCCTGGCGCATTCAGTGAGTTAGCGCTGAAGCGAAAAAAGTTTTTTTCAAAAATCACAGCACGCTTTAGTTTTTAAGATTAAGAGTTCATTTTTGGCTCATTTTTTGTCATTGCCTGAAGTTTAGCATGCAACCATCAGAAATGAAAAAAATATCATTATCATATATAAATATTGGAATATATGACAGCAAAAAAAAAACTCATATAATTGTATACAAATCGCTGTAAGCAAAACGGTTAAAGCTAATGACTTAATTTTTTTAGTTGTATTGTACACTAAATTGCAATGATTTTGGTATATAACAAATTTTAAAATGATCAAAGCAACACAGTGAAAATATTATCACAAAATGATGCATGAATTCGTAACGCTCGGACGTAAAAATTTTTTTTTTTTTAAAAATTCACCATAAATCGAAATATTGTGCTAGAGACTTCCCGTTTGTTGAAAAATGAAGCTAATTGATTGAATATTACTAGACTGTAAGTGTTTTAGCTTACAATTGCAGTTTTCGACCATTTCGGTTGAGTTAAAGTTGATTGAAAGTAGAATTTTTTCTATTTATCGTGATTTATATGAAAATATTTCATAACTGATAAAAGCTACAACCATGAGTTATTTTTTGTTGTATTGTAAATGAAATTGCGCACATTTTCATATATAAAACTTTATGTAACGACTAATATAAAACGGTGCAAATATTACGACAACGAGACAAAAGAATTTCTGAGATGTTCGCCGAGTTACACAAGAGACGAAGGAAAATGTTTTTTAAAAATTCACCATAAATCGAAATATTGTGCTAGAGACTTCCAATTTATTGCAAAATGAAGGTAAACGATTGAATATTACTAGAATGTAAGAGTTTTAGCTTACAATTGCGTTTTTTTACCATTTCGGTCGAGTTAAAGTTGACTGAAGGTTGAAATTTTGGCAGTTATCGTGATTTATGTGAAAATATTTCAAAACTGATAAAAGCTACAACCATGAGCTAATTTCTGTTGTATTCTACATGAAATTTGCACATTTTCAAATATAAAAGTTTATGTAACGACTAATGTAAAACGATGCAAACATTACGACAACATGACGAAAGAATTTCTGAGATGTTCGGCCGAGTTATCACAAGACAGACGTAAGGAAAAAATTTTTTTCCAGAAATTCACCATAAATCGAAATATTGTGCTAGAGACTTCCAGTTTGTTGCAAAATGAAGGTACATGATTGAATATTACTAGAATGTAAGAGTTTTAGCTTATAATTGCGTTTTTTTACCATTTCGTCGAGTTAAAGTTGACCGAAGCTTGAAATTTTGGCAGTTATCGTGATTTATATGAAAATATTTCAAAACTGATAAAAGCTACAACCATGAGTTATTTTCTGTTGTATTCTACATGAAATTGCGCACATTTCCATATATAAAACTTTATGTAACGACTAATATAAAACAGTGCAAACATTACGATTAACGTGATGAAAGAATTTCTGGCGCCGGACGAAGGAAAACGTTTTTTTCAAAAATTCACCATAAATCAAAATATTGTGCTAGAGACTTCCAATTGGTTGCAAAATGAAGGTAAATGATTGAATATTACTAGAATGTAAGAGTTTTAGCTACAATTCCATTTTTTTACCATTTCGGTCGAGTCAAAGTTGACCAAGGTTGAAATTTTGGCAGTTATCGTGATTTATATGAAAATATTTCAAAACTGATAAAAGCTACAACCATGAGTTATTTTCTGTTATATTGTACATGAAATTGCGCACATTTTCATATATAAAACTTTATGTAACGGCTAATATAGAACAGTGCAAAATTACGACAAAATGACGAAAGAATTTCTGAAATTTTTCGCCGAGTTATCATGAGGGTGGGCATAAGAAAAAGTTTTTTCAAAATTCACCATGAATCGAAATATTGTGCTAGAGACTTCCAATTTGTTGCAAAATGAAGGTACATGATTGAATATTACTAGAATGTAAGAGTTTTAGCTTACAATTGCGTTTTTTCGACCATTTCGGTCGAGTCAAAGTTGACCGAAGGTTGAAATTTTTTGTAGTCGACGCTTTTACGTCCACTCGGCATTCAACAGACAATTTTAGTCGACGTTTGCTACGTCCAACAGGCGTTTAAGGGTTAAATACCGACCAAGAGGTATTCCTCCTGCCTACCAGCATTAGGCAAGCTATTGTTTCTGTAGTGACAGACTGACACCAGAAACCACAAGAAGCGACAATCCCAAACATGAAACTCACAATGATGTTGGAGATTCTGCAAGCAGCCTGACGCTCAATCAGAATATTCGCCATGAAATGCCAGAGAATGACGTCACACACCAGTCCTGCCGCTTGGCAAGGCTGTAGCAGAGGAACCATCAGCAGTAAAATTTTTGGTTTGCAAGAAAATCTCGCCAGCCAACAAGACGCGCAAATGTTTCTCCTCATCAAATCAGTGGGCCGCTGAATTTGACCCTCCACTGACTTTCTCATATATAAAGACCAAGACTCACATCGAAAGTCAGTCTATCCTTTTCTTTTGGCATGACCATGCTCAGTGGAGCCTGAGCGAAACATGGCCTCGATTAACACTGAAGACTTTCTCCTGAAGGAGCTTGTTGACTTTGGTACTTAGCACATTTGAAGAGAAAAAAACTGTCTTGGTACTTGTTGTTTGATTGGCATCAGATGTGCAAACTTATACATGTTTGTCTCGAGACGCCGTGACGCATTACCCCTTCCACGTATGACGAAGAGTTAAGCATTAGTCACAGAGTAGCCCTCAATCAGTGAAAAATCCATCTCAGGCCATTCTAACCTTATTTTGTGGGTTTTTGCATTTGTGTGCTTACAGTACATCATGTGGCTCCAGGGTGAGCTTAATTTTTTGATAGAATATACAAGGCTAGGTTTACCATGCCTAAATCCTTTTCAGTCAGTTCCACTGATAAAGCACATTACATCTAAGTTAGTGTTTGGCTAATTAACCCTTAAACGCCAAGCCTCTATTTACAAAAGTGTCTGTCGTATGCTGGTGGCGCTTGGGAGTAAGCACCGAAGCGGAAAAAAAGTTTTTTCAAAAATCGCAGCATGCTTAGTTTTTAAGATTAAGAGTTCATTTTTGGCTCTTTTTTTGTCATTGCCTGAAGTTTAGTATGCAACCATCAGAAATTAAAAAAAGATATCATATATAAATATTGGAATATATGACATCGCAAAAAAAATGTTCATATATAATTGTATACAAATCGCGCTGTGACCAAAACGGTTAAAGCTGATGAGTTATTTTTTTTCGTTGTATTGTACACTAAATTGCGATGATTTTGGTATATAACAAATTGTAAAACAATCAAAGCAACACAGAGAAAATATTATCACAAAATGATGCATGAATTCGTAATGCACGGACGTAAAAAGTTTTTTTCTAAAATTCACCATAAATTAAAATATTGTGCTAGAGACTTCCCGTTTGTTGCCAAATGAAGGTAATTGATTGAATATTACTAGACTGTAAGTGTTTTAGCTTACAATTGCAGTTTTCGACCATTTCGGTTGAGTTAAAGTTGACCGAACGTCGAATTTTTTTTTATTTATCGTGATTTATATGAAAATATTTCTAAACTGATAAAAGCTACAACCATGAGTTATTTTTTGTTGTATTCAACACTAGCCTAATTTCTATTATCAAGTTTTGATTTTCAACTATAGTATAATATCCTTGTCATGTAAATATATCAAAATACAGGCAGTCCTTGGTTATCGGCGGGGGTTCTGTTCTGGGGGATGTGATGATAACCGAAAATTGCCACTAACTGAAAATCAGTGATTTCTGGCGCTGTTTCGGCGATTTTCGGGCTTATCGGCGCCAAAAAGTGCTGATTTTCGGTTATCGGCACCTCTGTTAGGTATGTATTGGCGCCAATACCCAATTAACGGCACCGATAAGCGGAAATTGGTGATTTTCGGCATCAAAAATTGCTGATTTACAATGCTAGACAAGAGCCATAAAACCGGATCGCCATTAACCGAGCCCATCGTTAACAGGGGACTGCCTGTAGTGCATATCATCAATAACACAAAAGACTTATAACCCTCCAAAATCTCTTCACTTCCTCTCCCTGGGAAGTACCTCTAAGCAGCAGTAGCAAATTGCATTGCACTTATTCAAAACTGAAACTATACTGTAGTTTTAATCACTGCATACATAAGTTGATAACATTAAGTTGGATGAAAATACCATGAACAAACATGTCATTTTTGTTAAAATCCTATAACTATAATTCTGCTCTTGACCACCAAAGGGTTAAAGTTTAGCTACAAAGGGCATTTCATCTGACCCCACCCCCCCAAATTCCAGACGCCACTGCTGATCACCTTCGAAACATGTAGAATGGCGAAAGAGTTACGCTTCCAGATGCAAATGGATACCAAAGATATCTTGCTTTAGTCACGGGTACGAGAAGACAGAACAGAACAGCACCAACTTCAGTAAATCGCGACAAGAAAGACTGTAATCAATCTTCTTCAGAGGTTGAACGAATTTCCGGAAGTCAAGATGCCAAGATCAACTGTCCTATCTCCTGACTTCAGTAAATGAATTGTTGTAATTAGATCCATCTTGCTTGGGATGTGTCTGTTGGCCATTGTAAAAATGATGTTCTGTCTACTCGTGTGCATGCACTGCAATACAGTAGATGAAAGGACACCATGGTAGTGTCGTTGCTATCACACCGAGGAGTGTCTGTCTTTGGATCTTGAGACTCTTGAAAAGTCTAAAAGGAATGAAAAATTTCTTGAGAATAGTGTAACCATGGCACTACCTTGGTGTTGTTTCTATCAAAGGAGTGCCTATTCAGACCCTGAGACTCCTGAAACTGTCATAAGATCCATGTAGCATTCTCTCCCTATTGGGTTGTGGATCAACTGGTAATTGCAGCAGCAGCAGCTACTGCTTACATCTCCCACTCCTCACAGGAGTGTAACTACATCAAGTCAATAGAAATGGAGCTCCTAAACAGCACTTCTTGACTGAGTAGGAACCAAAAACAAGTTGTCGGAAATTAGTTTGGAGGTGCTGTTGATCTCCCGATGAATCAGGCAGAATGACGGGACGTTGTAAGCCCAAGAGTTGACTCATGGGTGCAAAAGATGTCTCCTAGGTGTCAACAGCATCTGAAGTTTCTAGGTCACTTATCCAAGTGCTGACTAGTCCCAACACTTCTACCCATGGACGTGCTGTTGATGCACTCAAACGTGGGTTGTCGCCTTTCTGGATGACCAAACAAGTGCTATCTACGCTCTTCGCTCGACAGGATTGAACGAGGCATTGATCAGACAGGAATTGGTGCTTCAACGTGGCATGGCCATAGGCCATCCTGTTCTCTTCCCAAACCTTCACATGTGTGGTCGATGGTCCATTCCTGGATATGCCATCCAGAGACAACTTCCACACCTCCCGTGCAATGACCACGTGTCGATATATGGCCCTACAACTGTGCTGTCACGTCCGCAGTCAGGTGAACTCGAATGAAGAAACCGATTTCTCTTAGGAGAGTGAGAACATGAGAGATGATGGGAAGCCAAAGAGCGAGGCTGAATAGCTGTAAGAATTGAACTAACCGCACTTACTTGCATGTCTTCTTCACAGATGCGGAGGACGCGGTCATGGGAACTAGAACGATGATCAGAGGGCCTCCTGGGAGAGCATGAACAAGGAGGAGTTCTGGAATGACGGAGGCTAATGTCACGGACGTGTGAGCAACAAGGCGACAACCGCCTAGGCTAGAAACACATCTGTGGCTGTGCCGAATCTCTCATGTCTGTCGTATGATTGGGAGACCCAGAAGGAAACAGTAGAACTTCTGAAGCCTTCACTACAGGGGACTTCTTAACAGGAGCCTTTTCATCCTTCCTACGAACATGAACAGGGGGATCGGAGGAAGATGACCCTACCATAGTTTTTCCAATCGCAGATTTCTGCTTGGAGTGAAATACTGATGGACGAGAAGCGGCTGGAAGTGATACTACCTCATCAGCGAGACGGACGCTAGCTGGAGCAGGAGAACCATGGCCATGGTTGGATGAAGATGGGAAGACGATGAAGGAGAAGACAGATGGAGACCTGCAACGCTTCCTCTGCACAACAAGGTCAAACTTCTCACGAAAAACGATATCGACTCTGTCAACCACTGCTTTCATGAGAGAATCAGTAGACGGAGTGGGAGTAGAAGTCACCACTGAAGTAGGGGGTCCAAAGCTCTGCAAGGGATAGCTGCTGACGGAGCGGGCAGAAGAAGAAGCCACCACCTCGGAAGGGATTCCAAAGCTCCGAGAGGGATACGCTGCCGACGGAGAGGGGATAGAAGCCACCACTGCGGAAGGGGGTCCAAAGCTCTGAGAGGGATACACTGCCAACTGATTTGGAACCATAGGTCTGTGTAGAGGTGTGAGGAGAGCCGCTGAACTGGGAACTGTCAAGGCGGATGAGATGTGAATCTGAACAAGTTAGCCGCTGCAGCCACCGACTCAGGACACTGATCAGGGTACACCAAAGGTTGATGTGGCAACACTGGAACCAAAGATCCTGGTACAGCAATGGGGAGAGCAGCAGGGTTGGCAACTGTCGAGGCAGACAACTGAGGAATGCGAGAGGACAGGAAATGGGGAATAGGCCACTGAAGGTTGGTACTCCTGGAAGCTTTAGGGAAACCCAGATGCCAGCCATCCTCAGAGCCTCCGATCCTGAAATAGAACACGATGGCGCTGCCTCTTCCCTCACAGGGGAAACCCTACCCCCAAGTGAGTGGGGGCAGTCAAAGAGATAATGTCTTTTGAACCCTCTCCCGAAACTTCCAAAAGTTGAAGCTATGGAAGAATGGGAAGGGGTGAAATCTTCCAAGGAAGAAGCAACTGGAGGAAGATTGGGGAAAGACGAACTAGAAGGAGACTGAGAAGAGGCCATTGAAGGAGGAGAAAAACCCCTCCCAATATGGCGCCTCCTTCCTCCTCTGATGCTTCTTTATGGCAAAAATCCTCCACTACTCAGGAGGCCAAGAACGAAATTCAGAGGGGAAGGGAGCGAGCTTTCGACTCACCCCCCAAGTCGGGGCCAAAAGCACCGTCAAAGATCTTGCAACATCAACCTTTGTGTTGAGGGAGAGGGGAAAACTTGCTAGGTTTAGGCAAGTATCCTCGTACGACTGAATAAGAAACCCTCGCCTGGAAACACGAAAAAAACCGGCCTTGTCTCAATCTCCTCACTCTACACAACATCTGAAGACTAATACATTACAACATTCCAAGAAATTGTGAAGTCGAAAATATAAAAAACATTGTTCGTTAATGAAAAAGCATTTCACACAAGGAGGGAAAAGAACATCAAAGAGGGAAGTTCTTAAAAACGAGGTTGAGATATCTAAAAATAGAACAATTGGTAGCTGAGGGTTGGAAACTATTCCCCCAACTCTCCACAGTTGCGTGATAATTGAAAACAGAATACACAAAACAAACACAAAGGAGATAGGTGTTGGGTATGTGTAATACGAAAAGGCAACAAAAAAGTAATTAAAATGATATACAATAAACACCCCGTATTTGCGGGGGATGTTATAGAGGGATGAATAAATTTGTTTGTATCTAGCATTTCCCAACGTTTTGTGTGAGAGAGAGAGAGAGAGAGCGAGTGTAATTGTCGTTGTGAGTGGTTCGGTTGTTGGAGTTCGTTTACAGCGCTGTCTGTCTGTCTGTCGGGAGTTTTTCGGTTTTGGGGAAGTCTTGAGTAGTTGAGGTCCAACCTTGAAAGTGAACGGGCAGTTCGTCTGGTTTTTTTGTTCTGTTTTTTTTTGTTCTGGATACCGGTACCAACATTGATGGTGCATGTGTCTCTTCCTTTTTGTTCGTTGTTGGTGGAGGGTCTGTTCTCAGTTTTGTTTTGTGGTTTTGTGTGCTGTGATTGGCGACCGTGGACCTTTTCTCCATCTCCAGCAACTGAAGATCAGGGTGAGTGTTGTTGTTTGTGGGTTTGAATTCTGCCACAATGTGTACTGGACCCCCCCGCGAATAGCTAAAATCCGCGAATACTTAGAACTCCTCTAAAAACACTTAAAACAGCCTATTTTTATAGTTTAAACACAATAAATTCCTCTAAAAATGCTTATACGTGAGTATTTTAATAGTTTTATCAAAAAAGTGCACTTAGTCATGAAAATTATATGGAAATACAGTAATTAGTGAATATTTCTCAGCGAAAAATACCACGAATGGGCAAATTTTCCGCGAATAATGGGTAGATACATTCCACAGAGAAATCTGTGAATACGTGAGTCCGTGAATAGTGAGACCGCGAATACAGGGGGTTTACTGTACTGTATAAGGAGAAAGGCTCCAAAACTTATACAGGCTAAAATGAATCAATATGACTAAGTAGTAAGAATAAGTGAGATATAGAAAAGCATGCTGAAATGTTTCAATACACCAATACAGTGTGTCATCGACTTACTGTGTCACCGACTTACAGCGACACCAACTTACAGCAACACCGACTTACGGCGGATTCGATTTTACGGCACTTTTTCAGCGCCATTAATGGCGTTTTACAGTGCTATAACTTGATGTTGCATGAAAGTGACTGCGCTAACGGCAAGAATAGGCATCAAGTTAATGGCACTGTAACTTGATACAACATCAAGTTATGGTGCCAAACATCAAGTTACAGTGCTGTAAGCCCTGTTAAAGGTGAAATGGAAATCAACTTACAGCGCAGCGCTGGAACAGATCCCCCACTGTAAGTCAAGGACCTACTTATATGCAAAGTATAAACAAAACAAATATACACATATTATAAAAACAAATATACAGTATTCAAACACAGAAGAGAAAGTTGAACAGCAGGTCAGAGAAACGGGATTTTGACAAAGGAAAAATCTATTTCTGAGGGAGGCCCTGTGTCACCCGGTGAAATTCCTATTAAGCACGAATTTCTAGGTATAGATATTGCTAAATATACCAGAGAAAAAGCTATCAGGAAATGCTGGGGTTACTACCCCCAGATCGAACATCTATTATGAAATAGACGTCGGTATAGATAAGGGTGAGTGATTGTTGTCACTGCCACAGGACTGCACTCTGTAGATATCCCAATGACAAAACCCCCGGAACGTGAGGAGCCGATCTAACGCCCGCACTCACCTGCCCGCCAACCGACGCACCCCAGCGCCATCTGTACTCATTCCAGGCTAGCACCCCCACAAGCTTGGTATGCCTACTCAGGAGGGAAATCTAGACCCTGGGAGGGTCATCGGGTGACACAGGGCCTCCCTCAGAAATAGATTTTTCCTTTGTCAAAATCCCTTTCTGAGCTCGTCCCTGTGTCAGCCGGTGAAATTATGACAGAGAATCATACTAAGCTTTGGTGAAAGTCTAAAAGGAGCGAACAGTTAGGTGGACATGTATAAAAACACTATTATTGAAAACAGTTCTAATTATCCCTCAAAACATGATTAAATACCAAAGGTATAGGCAGATAAACTGAGTTATAACTAGGGATACAATTAATATCACAGTAAAGGACATGAGAAACAACTATGTACATAAATAATACTATAATGGGAAGGTACTAAGACTAAATAAACGACAGAAAATTTATAAAGGTACCTCCTGCTTAAAACTAAATTACAGTAAACATAACATGCCATAAAACTTAAAAACTAACACCGCAAAATTGTACAACATAATATGAGGAGCCAGGCTGTGAAGCATGTCTGGTCCAGGAGAAAATGGCAGGGCAAGTAAATGAGGCAGGCGGGGGGAAATAGGGATTAAAGGTTAATTTAAGGTGGAGGGACAATGCTCCCTACAGCCACCGCAGGGAATTTCAGAGCTTCCAGTGATTTCAGATAGTGGCGTTTGAACACTGATGGAGATTTCCAGCCCGTATACTTCTTAAGCTCATCAAAATTCATAGTATGAAAATAATTAGTGGAGGTAGCCACTGCTCGAATATCATGAACCTTAGGGACTGAATCCAGATTAGCTTGCTTAATGAAGTATAGAATTTGTTGTCTGATAGCCTTTAAAGAAAGCGTTACTCCTTTTTCCCCGATAAAAAGAAGACCAGACAAACACCGAGAAGTTCTCCGTAAATAGGCCCTCAAGGTAGTGACTGGGCATAAAGACAGGTCTTGTGGAAGAGGAACAACCTTCCAGGGGCCACCTATCCTGAGGGTCTTCATTTTTTGCTAAGAACCTTTGATCTGGGGAAAGTAGAACTTCTCCTGACGGGAGAAAATCCACATGATTCGCACCTCTAGAGAGAGCAGACAGTTCTGATATTCTGGCACTTGAAGCTAGACTAATTAGGAACAACGTCTTCCTTAACAGATTCAAATAAGAACATTGATCGTTATTAGTTTCTGAGGCTAATTTTAGAACATCGTTAAGAAACCAGGAAACCATATGTGGACGGGTCGCTGGTCTCAAACGAGCGCATGCTCTGGGAATGGATGAAAAATATGAATCTGTTAAATCAATCTTAAAGTCATGCAAAAACACCTTTTTCAAAGCTGATTTCGCTGTGGTACTGGTGGCCAGAGCCAGACCTTTTTCAAACAGTGATCTAAAGAATGATATTGCCAAATTGGTGGTCATGACTTGAGCTTCAGATTCCTCAAAAAGATGCTAACTTTTTAACTGCTGAATCGTACTGTCTGAGGGTAGAATCTCTTTATCTGATTCCAGAAACAGAGTATCAACGGGATCAATATCCGCACCTCTCTGAGCGCGAATTTCATAAAGTCCATAAAGCCAGGGCATTCAGAATTCTTGAGGAAGCTGACACAGTCCGTGTTTGCACTACTTGAGTCAGCTGTGGCTTGGGTATTTGATGACACCGTAGTTTGAGCTCCAGAAGAAGAGGGAACCAACTGCTCTTCGGCCAGTTGGGAGCTACCAGGGCCACTTGACCTTTGAATGACCTGAGCTTGTGCAACACCTTCATCAGCAGGTTTATTGGCGGGAATAGATAGATTTTCTGCCATTTGTTCCAGTCCACTGACATTGCGTCCGTAGCGTGAGCTCGAGGATCCAGGTTGGGAGCAACATAACAAGGGAGTTTGTGATTGCTCTCCGTGGCAAACAAGTCCACCTGAAGGCCCGGAACCTGACGGCATATCCATCTGAAAGAAGCTACGCCCAGGGACCATTCTGACTCCAGCGGAGTTGCCCTGGACAGGAGTCTGCAATGACATTCGGACTCCTGCTAGATGGGTAGCTGATAGGTGCCAGCCGTGCTTCTCCGCCAGGGAGAAAATGGCTATCATCACTTGGTTTATCCGACTCGATTTGGAACCCCTCTGTTTATGCAATGTACCACTACTGCGCTGTCCAGCACCAGCCTGATATGAATCTGGTTGGTGGGGCAAAAGTTTTTTCAGAGTTAGAAACACTGCCACTGCCTCCAAAATGTTTATGTGGAATTGACGGAACAGTGGACCATGTACCCTGTACCTTTTCTTTTGGTGAGTACCCTCCCCAGCCGCTTAATGAAGCGTCTGTGTGGATTATTAGAGCTGGGGAAGGGAATTGAAGGGGAACTGACTTCGAAAGACCCTTGACTGTAGACACGGCCGGAGTCTTCCTCAGCACCGGAGGAATTAAAGACACCTTGTCCCTGAGCTTGACATTGGCTCGTCTCCGCCACACTCTGTTTATGTCTTTCAGTTTTGCTTTTAGGAGCCGGTCTGTTACAGATGCGAACTGAAGAGAACCCAGGATCCTTTCTTGCGTTCTGTAGAGGCTTTCCTGCCTTTGAGGAATTGCCTGGTGGCTTTGGCTATTTTTCTCTCCGTTTGGCTGGCGGAACAGACAGCTTGTGCGAAATCAGATCCCATTGGATACCCAGCCACTGAAACCGAGCCTCCGAGTTAGGCGGACTTCGCCCTGTTTATCTGAAAGCCTAGGGATTCCAGAAACTCGATCACCATGGCCGTAGCTCTCCGGCACTCCCGGCGTTGGATGCCCAGATTATCCAATCGCCCAGGTATGCGGCCAGCGATATCCCCGGGACCGTGAACTGCTGCACTACCGTGTCCGCCAGCTTCGTGAAAATTCTGGGTGCTATGTTGAGCCCGAATGGCATGACCCTGAAGGAGTAGGCTTGTTTCCCCAGTCTGAAACCGAGGAAGGGAGAGAAGTTCCGCGCAATCGGGACGTGATAATATGTGTCTGAAAGATCTATAGAGGTGGTGACGGCCCACGAGGAAGTAGAGTCCGCACTGCGCTGATTGTAAGCATGCGAAATTTGTCGCATTGTATGTAAAGATTGAGACGAGAGAGATCCAAGATTACTCTTTGTTGACTGGAGTCTTTCTTGGGAACACTGAACAGCCTGCCTTGAAATTTCAGGTGTCTCACTTTCTTTATGGCCCTCTTTTGGAGTAATTCCGCCGCAAAGTCCCGCAGAGCTTTGGAAGACGGCTGATGAAATCTGATCAGAGGGGGAGGGCCCTTGATCCAGTACACATAATATGATCGAATATACAAAAATATAAGAACTTGCGCTAAGCGTATAGCCTAACCGAGCGAGGCGAGCAGGAGGTAGGCAGCCAACTGGCTGCACCTGACGCCGAGCCCGGACCACAATAAACCGGAATTATCCATGTCATCCATTACACTACAAATCAGAGAAACTGACAAAAGAAAGCACCACCTTGGAGAGGGAATCTACCCACGAGAGCCTGGTATCAGCTATGAATTAACTGTAAGAACCAAGATAGGGGAGGAAGCCTCCGTGAGGAATGACGCTAATCAAGGTACCAGGAACCGCCTGACATAGATAAACACCTCCAAAAGGAACTTCTTGAAGGGGAATTACAAAACATGAGTAAAATTGTAAACGCATCGAGAGAAACCCCTGCAGAAACAAGCTGTAAGTGGTGTACCTCAAGGTCATCATGGCGGAGGCGGCGTAACGCCGGGAGCGCCCAATATATGACCTGTAAATATTAACTTACGGGCCAATAAAAGCCTCACTGATAATAAAACCCCACAAGAAGATGGTACTTAACTTCATAACGGTGAAATTGCTTGAAGACATGATGAAATTCATGGAAAATTGGGGCAAAAGCCAGCACAAGAAAAAGATCTTCCGAAAGGAAAAACATGCTAGTATGGAATGAGTACAGATGGCGTTGGGGTCGTCGGTTGGCGGGCAGGTGAGTGCGGGCGTTAGATCGGCTCCTCACGTTCCGGGGGTTTTGTCATTGGGATATCTACAGAGTGCAGTCCTGTGGCAGTGACAACAATCACTCACCCTTATCTATACCGACGTCTATTTCATAATAGATGTTCGATCTGGGGGTAGTAACCCCAGCATTTCCTGATAGCTTTTTCTCTGGTATATTTAGCAATATCTATACCTAGAAATTCGTGCTTAATAGGAATTTCACCGGCTGACACAGGGACGAGCTCAGAAAGAAACGCAAATCTAGATGAGACTATGGCCAAAAGAAAACTGCATAGAACTGAATGTGCACCAACTTGGTGGGCGGTGCTTCCGCCCCTACCATAACCACCTTGCAAAAGTTTAACGGCCAGTTTTCCAGCTTGCTGAAAGTTAATCCCATATGTAAAGACCGTATTTGTGTAGGAACAAAATGTTTAGATTGGTTCATTGACAATTTTGTTCATCACTTACATGGCACTGTGAATGGCAAACTGTAAAAAAGGCATGTAAAAGTGTCAACAAAATGTATTCAAAAATAATTATCACCCACCAAAATATCCCATTCTCTCTAGCAGTAGTCACAGGGAAAATGGGTTATATAATGATATAAGGATAACTCACTCAAGATCTCCTGATCGTCTCAAAATTCTCTTGAAAGCCTGAAAATTTTTTTGTTCTGTTGTTTTCTCAAAACTTTTTTCAAACCTAATGGTTATTTCTCTGAGAAGACTGAACCAAATTCAGTGAAACTTTTAAAGAGTGTAGTATAACTATATATCTTTATTTTGCCGTCCGGAAAATTGTTTTTCTGTCCAACTTTTAATTTTGCATATTAATTTTGAAAAGTGGCATCATGAATTTTTTCAACTGCAAAACAAATACTGTACACTTAGAGGTTGAATTTCTAAATTTCCCGAGAATTTTCATTATTAGTTGTAGAATATGTGGTAAAAATTTGAAGCAAATCCTTTCAATCATGAGGTAGACAGTCATTTACTTTATAATGGGGCCTTGTAATGTTGGTGCTCCCTTAAAAATTAGATAAACTGAACACAGAGGATTCTCACAAGTTTTTATAAGGGATTTGTTTCCATGACATGACATTGTTTGTTGGGTGAAAATTGGACTATGCCATAAATAAAGCAAATCTTATTGTAACTATTGTTTTGCCATCTGCATTCTGGGACTGGATCAGTAACAAAGAGAATGAAAGATAAGGAAAGCAACATGCAGCAAAGTTGATGCCAAAGAGAAGCTATAAAGAACCATACGGAGGCATTTACCCCTTTACAGGGTCCTTCAGCCATAAGCACATGTAATCACTTGTGTCAAAGCAAATGTCAATACAGTACTTCTAAAGTAAGGTCACTGAAGGAAGTTTGCCTTAATGGTTTACAGGGTTTCCTTTCAATAGTCTGGTCTCACTTCAGAAGTTTAATGATCTGATGAGGTGTCTAACTCTCATAAACGAAACCTTCAGGCTAGCAATTTGAGAGGTTCTTCCCAGAGTGACTGTACTTATCCACTTCACTGGTCCCCAGGTCCTCCAGGATCCTTGCTGGCATCTAAATATGAATGGACAAACCCAGAATGGCAGTTACTGGAAAACCACTCATACACTTCTTGTTTCTTAACAAGCTTTTTGCATCATTATGAGCCTAAATGAACTGAATTTGTCCATAATGTACCAGTTGAATATGTTTTATCATTAAATAACATGGCTTAACCCCTACAATGTACTCTTAGTGAAAGAACCCAGTTTATGTACATAAAATATAGTGAAAAATAAGATTTGAGAGAGAGAGAGAGAGAGAGATTTAGAGAGAGAGAGAGAGAGAGAGAGAGAGAGAGAGAGAGAGAGAGAGAGAGAGAGAGAGAGAGAGAGAGCATATATATAATAGTTTTCTGAAAAGAAAACAAGTTTCAATGCCCAGTGACTCTAGAAGGCTATTATCCAGACCCTCTCCCGTTTCCTATTCCTCTTCTTCTCTGTCTCTGCTACAAATTCTAAAGGTCTAAAGTAACTGTTTCATCTTATTTATCATTTTTTGTGATGATTCAATTTCTTACTCTGCAGTTGTAGGTGCAAAGTTTGCTCATTTCAAGCTCTTTGTACAGCATCATAACATGCAAAGCAATTCTGAATTCCAAAATTCCTACAATAAATTAGCCTTAACTTCCTGACCTTCTTGGGTAAAACATACTGCTACAAATTTGTAGCACCTCAACTTAACTCACCTCAATTTATCAGATTTTGTCACTATGTAATGCATCCAAGTCTGGGAAAAAAATTGTTTGCTTTTGGCAGTAAAGAATGCATGGTTATTTTTCCTATGTGTAAAGTTCCAACTTCAGTGTACTGTACAATTTTTATAAGTGAAAATGTGCTCTCTATTCTTCTGGCAATCAAGTGCTCAAAAATTCTGAGACGTATGGTTAAATAAGTGTAACTGCATGTATACATGTACTGTACCTGTATTCCAGAGTAGCATCACACTACAGCAAATCTTGTTAATAAAACCATATAAAAACAGTTCCTTACATGAATAATACCATATAAAAACCATTCCTTACATGAATAGTTTTTCAAGCGATTGTTTCACTGTGTGAGCAGATGTTCTGAAGTTCTAAAATATGCTAAAAGAAATGAAATTGCATTCATATACATACTACAGAATAGGAAATCATTACCACCCTAACAAATAACTACAGTTTCTTACATGAATTTCTTTTTAAGTGACTACACCATGCCTCTGTTTCACTGTGTGAGCACACTCTCTGAAACTTTAAGATCTGTGGTTGCAAGACGTACAAGTACGTCAGCCCTTGAGTTTGAAACATTGCTCCTACTACAATACATAGCTATAGAATTCTGTGACTATGACTCATACTAAATTGTCCTAAGTCACCACAGCCATATTGGGGCCTCACTACCTAATGCAGTTTTGCATTTAGACAGTCTTATATTGTACAGGTAGTTGGTAAACGGCATTTCGGTTTTACAATGCTTGGTACCGTATTTTCAGCGCCAGTAAGCAATTTTCAGCCTGGGAAAGTGGTTTATCGGTGTCGGTAGGTGGTTTATCAGCATCGGTAAGCGATTTTCAGCACTGGTAAGCGATTTATCGGCACTTACAGCGTCATAAACGCCATTTATTACCATAATTATTGTGATTGTTCCGGTTAACGACTATTTGTGGTTATCGTTGCTCAGCGGGAAATGGATCCCCCGCTGTTAACCAGGGACTGTCTACTGTATTTATTACGTTTATTTATATTTTTTCCTCTTCAAGATAAGATTTTTTGCTTCAATATAAGATTTTTTGCTGTGCGTAATCAGCTTTTTTGTCTGTGTATGTTTGCGTGTCTACACATACGCAAACATCATGTTACAAAACACTAAACACATACTATGGTGGGCCCCCTCTCTCGAGTACAGCATTTTTATCAACATTTATTTAAAGCAACAGAGTACTGTACTTAATACAGCTATTTATAGTTACATATATTTTCTCAATATATATGAGTGTGTGTATATGTAAATGTATGCATCCCATTAACTCAAACTACACACTTGCTGTGCCCCAACCCCCTTTCTCCCTGGTACAGTGTTTTTATTGACACATTTTAATACAGGAAAGTATTTTACTTAATACAGCAATGTAGCATTACATACATATTTTTTTGTCTGTATGTGTATACATACACATGCATCATGTTAAGTTAAATTCTGCATTTACTGTGTATTTGCTCTCTCTCCAGCAGTTGCAAGTGTGTAGTATACCTCAGTGTGAGGCATATGTAAACACATGCACACACAGACTGAAATATATATGTAACTACATTGCTGTATTAGGTATAATGCAGCACAGCATGACATTAGATAAATGTCAATAAAATTACTGTACCAGAGAGAGAGAGAGAGAGAGAGAGAGAGAGAGAGAGAGAGAGAGAGAGAGAGAGAGAGAGAGAGAGAGAGAGAGAGTTGAGTCACAGTAAGTATGTAGTGTTCTTTAACTTACATTAAAACAGAAACACAAAGTTTATGGCTCTTTTTTCTGCTGTTTGAGTTTTGTATTTTCATATATCTTGTAAACATACGTAGGTAGAGCTACTGCAATTGGCTATGATTTTTTAAGCTATACTGTACTGTACAGTACTGTACTGCAAACAGTTTTACAAGATAACGTAAATTAATATTTCAAGCTGAATAATTACAAAACAGGTAGGACAGATTATTAATTACTAAATATGGTACTGCTGTACACTGTAAGCTATGTGAGTTGGCTCCAGGGTATTGTGCAGGCTAAATATAAATCTGTGTTACTTAACCGATTTTGTTACCTATTGGGAGGGGAAGACCCCAGAATGGTCTATTAGGTTGGAGTACCAATAATTTTGTCTACATTTAACTTACACGCTAATAAATGCTGACAGCCCACTGCTTACAGAGAATATCTAATTACCATAGATATGTAATTTGGAATTCAAATTGGTCTTCCACACCTCAAAGATTATATGTAGTAATTTAATAACACCCTCAGTACCACACTTCTGAGCCAGTTTAAGTCACAGGTCTATATTGTAATGATTTAGATTAAATTATGCATTTCTCATTTACACAATCGTTGCAATGTCTAGAGCATACATCATCCTGAACCACTCAGCATCAAACCTTAACACAAGCAGGCTGAAGAATAGCTTGAATTTGGATGCTATTAAGGTGCCAATAATTGCAAACAAGTTAAACTATGATTGAGTGCCAGTGATGAAAAAGTGCTGGTATTGTCTAACCTCCTCCCTCTTGTCCCCCATAAAAGAACCATCCAGCCAGCGCTTGGGTGCTCTGTGACAGTTCTCTTCATTTGCAGACACTTGAGAATCAGGGGTCTCAAGTAGTGAAAATTTGTAAAATCAATAATCCATTGCATGAGTACAATAGAAAATTAGTTTTCAATACAAACCCATCACTCATTTAGCCCTCATTTGTGGTCTTCAAAAGGTCCCCATTCACTGTAAACTTTTGCCCAAAGGATAAAAGTAATAACTACCGTACAAGAGTCAACTAAAGCCTCTAGCCATCATCACCTTTTTATGGAATCTGGATAAAAAATGTGAGACTGTGAAGCTGAGGGAGGTATGATTGATGGGTCTTTAAAAAAAAATTAAATTACATAATATTTAGAAAATTTTGTTGCATTCAACATCACTCATACAACCCAAATCTCAATTAAGGTGGGCAGAGAGTGATGCTGACTGCACGTAGAGAGGACCAAGGAATGGGAGACCGAGGAGAACCCTTGGTGACAGACTGCTGAAAGAGGATCATTACTGTAAGGGTGAGCCTCTATATGAAATGAAATGGAAACTGATTGTAGGTGATCAGCTGATCAGCAACCAAGATACTGTGCCCATATACTTAAGTCATATCTCCTAATAATCCTATAAGCCTATGTACTGAAGATGCGATAAATCAACATGAGAAAGGAGTGAAGATTTAGGAAAATGAAGGAGATGACTCCTATAAACCCTTCCTGTATGTATGACTTGGTCTGCTGCTACTACCAGTCTCAATAAATAATTATTCATCTATTAATGTATCAGATCTTGAAAAAATAGACTGGCATCTGCAAGGGCCTCATTTAAAACAAAGTAATATCCCAAATATCTCCAAGTGTAACAGAAGTGGAAGGACCTCTGATTTCATGAACTAGATCCATTATTTACTCTCTCTCTCTTTAGATGTGCCCTTTCAAACACTGAAGGTGTCCCAACTAAGCCAGTAAGACACCATGTCCTTGACAAACATGCTCCATGAAATGGCCTAATGGATGAGTTGCTTCTAAGATCTTTAGTCTTCCCAAGATTGTGACAAATGGCTTTGACTGGATACAAATCTTTACAAGAAGAAACATAATAAAAGAAGGAATGGCAATGGTCTAACCTAACAGTCCTGACTCCCCAGTGTTTGGGTATTTGCCACAAAGTCAGGTGAAAAGGACAAACACATAAGTCCAGATTCTGGAATGAATAACTATCAAAGTGTGCAGCTTGCTGAACCATCTTAAAAGATGAAAACAACAGCAAGAAGGCCATTCTGATAAGACTTCTCATGTCCATGGATGACCTTTTATTCACCTCACGAATTTCAAAAATCTAATGGTTGAAATAGTTTTCTTATCCCTTCTGAGTAAAACAAAAAAGTTGGTAATAAGAGGAACAGTGGCATTAAGGGGCAGGCTGACACCAATGGGCCCCTTGACAATTATGATGACACTGACCTCATAGTTAAAGGGATTTGCTTCAAATGTTCAACTTCTAAGTTAATGTAATTTATGCTTATTCCTCATAAATTCATATACAAATTTATATACAAATTTATATAAAGCTCGAGCCCAAAAATTTGTCCCAACCCTAAGTTTACCATGATCATATATATTACAAACCCTACAAATTTCACAATATTTTGTGTATTTTTACACAAAAGAAAAAGAACTGCTTATTTTGTAATGCCTGTACTTCAAAATTGTGACAGGTTGAAAGCAGATATTTTTAGTGAAAGTACTTTATGTACAGTGTAGTAGATTAGAAAATAATTTACCATTTGTGGTCTTTTGTATAATCTCAACCATTATCTCATTTCATGTCATAATGTTATAAAACATTTAAGCAATGTTTGCATGTCACCTGCACAGTGCATGTTTCGGCGGCGTTACTTACATTTCCACATTCGCTCAAGGTTTTTTTCACTTAATTCTACATACGGATATTAACAGTTAGTTTAGTTTCACCTTTTTTTGTTAGTTTTTTTTTTTCTCTGGGCACTTGAACAGGCAACTTTGACACCATTAGTGGACGGGAAGGCTTGGAGGAGGTGGTGGAGAGGGATGGTCTGGTGTTGGAGGTGTTAAGATGCATTGTGTCTCCATTGCTCTTCTCTTTTCTCGACATACTTCTGTGGCCTTTCTTTATAACTTTATGCCTAGAACAAAGCTGCTTACTGGGTTGAGGCATCTTTATTTTGTATGTTATGAAAAATTCATAAAAAAATGAGTCTGCATGAAAGAAAAAATCAAACATATTCTTCCAAAAAAGGCCTTACAGCAACTGTTTCCCAGTACTACCTTGAACTTCAGCCTGTTGTTTCACAGATCAAATAGATGAAGTTACCAGTACACAAGAATTTCAATATATAAATTTTTTTATTATAAAAATGTATCAATTTTACAATACAGTGATTTGGCATATCAGCATATGGCATATGTCCCCACATGGGACATGGCCCCCCAGAGAAAAACAATTTAAAATATTTACAATGCAAATTTTATCCTGAAATTTTTCCTAAATGTTGGCAACACAAATAAAAAACCAATAAAAACCAACAAAAAACAAAAGAAAACAATACTGTACACCAAAAAGGATATAAGATGAGGTAATAAACATCAGCCACTCAAGTTTTCAATTAGTCAGGCAGGAGCACATTAACACATCCATCTCTCACTGCAGCTGAAAAAAAAGTGAAGGCGACAGTCAATGAGTGGGGAATACTTGCCCACTCACCCCCCATCTCCACTTGATACCCACCTGGTTATCTACCTTCTTACCAAGTTTCAACTTGCTTCCAGCTTGCACTGAAAGATACTCCTATACAAAAGGTGGGTGATAGTTTGTATTCATATAGAAATAAATTTTGAGCCATACTACTTTAGACTGGGTTTTTTACTGTCCAAAACACAATACTGTACCTACTTTTTAATAATTTCTTGAAAGTTTGGCCATTGCTGCACCCCTTTAACCCTTTAATGCCGACTGGGCGCATTTTACGTCGACAAAAGTTGTCTGTCGGGTGCCAAGTGGACGTAAAATACGTCAACTACAAAACGTTTTTATAAATATTCGCAGAAAAATACTTATAGGCCTCATTTGCGAAAAATTTTAAATCACGCACCTTGAAGGATGCTGGGAGTTCACGGATCACGCTGTTGTTTTGTTTACAAGCGTGACCCAGCCGCGCATGCGCGAATTCCTTTCTTATCCCAAAAGAAAGCATCAGCTAACCCTGCTGAAAATCTCAGAAATTCTTTAGTCACTTTGTCGTAATTTTTGCACCATTTTCTATTAGCCTTTACATAAAGTTTTATATAAGAAAATGTGTGCAATTTCATGTAGAATACAACAAAAAATAACTCAAGGTTGTAGCTTTTATCAATTTTGACATATTTTCATATAAATCACGATGTGCCAAAGCTTCAACCTTCGGTCAACTTTGACTCGACCGAAATGGTTGAAAAATGCAATTGTAAGCTAAAACTCTTACATTCTAGTAATATCCAATCATTTACCTTCATTTTGCAACAAATGAGAAGTCTCTAGCACAATATTTCGATTTATGGTGAATTTTTGAAAAAAACTTTTTCCCCGTCCGCGCTAACTCTGCTGAAAATCTCAGAAATTCTTTAGTCACTTTGTCGTAATTTTTGCACTGTTTTCTATTAGAAAAAAAGTTAAGTATACTTTAGTTTTACCAGACCACTGAGCTGATTAACAGCTCTCCTAGGGCTGGCCCGAAGGATTAGACTTATTTTACGTGGCTAAGAACCAACTGGTTACTTAGCAACGGGACCTACAGCTTATTGTGGAATCCGAACCACATTATAGCGAGAAATGAATTTCTATCACCAGAAATAAATTCCTCTAACTCTTCATCAGCCGGCCGCGGGAATTGAACTCCGGCCCATCGAGTGACAGTCTGAAGCTCAAGCGACTCGGCCAACAAAGTTTATATATGAAAATGTGCACAATTTCATATAGAATACAACAAAAAATAACTCATGGTTGTAGCTTTTATCAATTTTGACATACAGTATTTTCATATAAATCACGATAAGTGCCAAAATTTCAACCTTCGGTCAATTTTAACTCGACCGAAATGGTTGAAAAATGCAATTGTAAGCTAAAACTCTGCTGAAAATCTCAGAAATTCTTTAGTCAATTTGTCATAATTTTTGCACCGTTTTATATTAGCCGTTACATAAAGCTTAATATATGAAAATGTGCGCAATGTCATGTAGAATACAACAAAAAATAACTCATGGTTGTAGCTTTTATCAGTTTTGAAATATTTTCATATAAATCATGAGAAATGGTCGAAAAATGCAATTGTAAGCCAAAACTCTTACATTCTAGTAATATTCAATCATTTACCTTTATTTTGCAACAAACAGGAAGTCTCTAGCACAATATTTCGATTTATGGTGAATTTTTGAAAAACTTTTTTACATCCACGTGTTACGAATTCATGCATCATTTTGTGATAATATTTTCTCTGTGTTGTTTTGATCGTTTTACAATTTGTTATACAGTATACCAAAATCATCGCAATTTAGTGTACAATACAACGAAAAAAAAACTCATTAGCTTTAACCTTTTTGCTCACAGTGCGATTTGTATACAATTATATGTGAACATTTTTTTCGCACTGTCATATATTCCAATATATATGATAATGATATTTTTTTTCATTTCTGATGGTTGCATACTAAACTTCAGGCAATGAGAAAGAAGGAGCCAAAAATGAACTCTTAATCTTAAAAACTAAGCGTGCTGTGATTTTTTGAAAAAAACCTTCTTTCCACTTCGGCGCTAACTCTCGAACCCCGTTGGCATACGGCAGACACTTTTGTAAATAGAGGCTCGGTGTTTAAGGGTTAAAGGTTTAATGTCCTGATTATTACTGTGTCCAGTCGTTTGAGTGAGGTCAAGTTAAGTGAAGTCAAACTGAATTAAGTCATTTTGAGTATATGATAAATTATGCCATTTTAAGCAATTCCTATTGAGCGATGTAAGTTTTAATGAACATTTAGCTGTTTTTTAAGACATTTTGAGTGAAGCTGATAGAAATAAAACTATACTAGAAAGAGTGGATAGAAATAAAAGTATACTAGAAATATACCTTTATTACTGTAAAAAGAACAAAAAATTAGAAATGTTTTAAATGAAAAAAAAATTTTATTCTAGAAATAAAAACCATAAATTCTAGAAAGAACAACCACTCAAAATATAATATTGTAGGCAAGGTGTCTCAGACAATCAGAAATTTCTAAATCTTCTCTTGATTCAACAATGATTTTAATTAGTCTTTCTAAGTTCTCGTATTTCCTCTTTTTTTGTGAGGGTTCTTCTGAAATTATTCCCAAATATTTCATCTTTTGTAGTCTCTCTTCCCTGCTTAAAGCCTCTATTAAGAGCCAAACTGTAGGGTGACTACAAGATACGCTGCCTTGGAAAGCTGTGTGCCACACTTCTACGGCATTATTTGTTCGCAGGAGATCCAACTAAAACTTGCTAAAAACACTCCACATATATAATGAAAATTTAAGTCTTCTACGGTTGTCTGCCATTGGGAAGCCAATATAATTATCTTTGAAATAATCGAAAATAATGTCAAGATCATCATAATGTTCCACATCATGTATGGCTGTGCAGGTCATCATTTTGATTAACGTTTGAACATTTTCTTAGTCCCATGTTGGTAATCTTTCTCCATACACTTTGTCCTAAATGGAAGAAACACCCTGCAATGCTTGAGTGCGGGAATGAGCATATTGCATTTCTTGAAACAATTTTGAAGTCTATCAAAACAGAGATTGGGTCTAGAAAAGGCTCTAGTAATTTCAATTTGTTGAATACTATTGTGTAACTTTCTTCACATTTATTTGTGAGTTAAACATATGTGCAAGGTATTACACTTTCCTTTATAAATGTATGCACTATAAAAACTTATAAAAAAAATACTTGGAGCTGTTTTGCATGTTCCGTCGGCTAACCAGTGACGATTGTCTCTCAGCCAGGTAAGACTTTCATTAATGCCGAAAATTATAACCCTTTGCTCATCACTTATACCAATGTCATGAAGAATGAAATTATCGCCCATGAAAATAGACTGCAGGGATTCCGGAATAACAATGGATGCAGCTGATTGAGGGAGTGGAAGGTAGTTAATTTTGCTCCTGATCCAATCTTTGCTGCAAGTTTGTTTGGTAGACCAGCAATGGCATCTTGGAGTATGTGTCTTTGACCCTTTCTTCGCCGACTTTAACAGGATCAGGAGCATGTGAGCGTACTCCTTTCTCAGTGCAATTTCTATCCCTTTCATATTCCAATGTGGTACTAACTGTCCTTTGCAACCTTTCACTTCACAACACAATGTACAGTAGAGCCCTGGATCTTGACGCTAATCCGTTCAAGAAGAAGCGTCGAGATTCGATTTAGTCAAATTCTGAATCAATTTCTCCCATAAAAAATAACTGAAAATGAATTAATCCGTCCCTGACCACCAGTCATTACCCCAATCTTGCCTTTTTAAACAAAACATTACACAAATTACCATTAAATAAGTTGAGAGTTGAATAACTTACCGTATTAGAAGCACTTTTTACATTTTTAAATGCATACTGTATCACAAAACTTGGCCTACGACCAATGCGACCATATTACTGATGGTAGACCGAGTGCCATAGGGTAGGCTAGGTGGCCTATAGGCACTACCAGAATGTACTGTAACGGGTACACACAAAAACTGTTGTTAATAATAATAATAATGAAACACCAGCCTGATTATTACAGTAAATTAATATGTCTGATCAGACAAAAATGCAGTGCAGAAAGCCAAAAGAACTGATGAAATACCTGTACAAGCGCGTACTTAAACAACAGCAGCAGTGTGTGTGGGCTTTAAACGCTTTTAAATACACGTGGGAAGAGCGCCACCAACAAGGCCAACTAGCAGCGGCTGACCGAAACACTTGTTTACAAACATCATATGTTTCATCGGGTCGGATTCCGGTTTGTTGTTCGAGCTCCGATGCAAAATTTACTCGACATTTTGCGTCGAAATCTGACTATGTCGAGTTCTGGTACAGTTGAGGACCGGGGTTCTACTGTAATTGTTGTTCAAGTAGCTTTATCCTTTCTATAAATGAAACCATTAAAAGCTATTTTGTTTTTACCACGACTGGAAAACATAATATCCATGATGGGTTAGCTTCGAATGCTACTAAGAACTGAATAACTGGTTTGAAATTCCCAAGTCAGACGACGAAAAAAAGTGATTTGAAAAACATCAATGGCCATTCAAGTTGTTAACTAAGAATGCTTCTAATAACCTTGAATAAGTGATCTGAAAAACATAATGGCCAATAAAGCTAATAACCATTCACGGTAATTGCTTAAAACTAACTTTCGCTGAAATTATCATTTGCTCTTAATGTTTCGTGCAAAATAGCTTTGTTCAAAATGATTTCATTCAACATGACTTCACTGAAGATTAACTTTACTCAAAAAGAATAGAACTGATTATTACACATAATCACACAAATGTCCCCTCTCTGCTCGGAGGAGATGGACATCACTATTCTGCAAGACCTGGAGATTGCTGCAACTGCTTCCTTTAAAACCTCTCTGTTGGATAGTCCCCAGCTGTGAAGATGCAGTACTTCTAAATTCTCATGGAACCCATGGCACTGGTCAACATAGTAGTTTCTTCCTGGTCAGAAGATGCTATAGTACAGTATATCAATCCACATGGAGGGGAGATCAACAATCATTACTATTGCGACCAAATAAGGCAATGAATCATGAATACTTTCTTAACCAAATAAGGCAATGAATCATGAACACTTTTTTAACGTTCCACAAAAGATCTTGTCACCACTGGAGTTTCTGAGGTGCAATATCCAAGGGTACAACCAGGTGGTTATCCAGGAACATCACTCCTGGCTAAGACTTCTGACACCTGCAACTGGAGAGATTTCATCCTGAAATGGCTGTGGAGAAGCAAACTTTTCCAAAGATACTAAGTGATAGATCATGGATTGCCATACCTTCGAAAACCAAACTAACTTGCATTTTCCTTTGGTTTACGATAAAAGGTTCTGGTTTGTGTACCTGGGTAAAGTAGATATTATTTTTAAAACTTAATTTGTGTTCCTATGGAACTACAAACCACTGCCTTCTTTGTGGGAAACACTCCTCGGATGGGAGGAGTCTCTCAATTGACTGGCAAGTTGAATTTCCATCCCTGCTGTGTGATTAAGCTTGGGGGAACAGTGACCCCATGTAATCTCCTATACCATATGGCACAAGAATACTGTACAAGAGTGATAGGCCCCAAACCCAGAGAGAGATTTATCTGTACTCTCACACCAAGGATACTTCAGAAGATCAAGTCCCACCCAAATAGAAATGAAAGCATGAGAGGGAAAGGCAACGAACATTTAGGTCAACTATAAAATAATGGATCCAGAAGAGTCCCCCACCCCCAAAATAAATGAGGGAGCAGAGGGAGTCTCACCCTATGAGCCATAGCCCTAAGATACGATGCTTGATTGTGGAGCCTACTTGAATTGTGGCCTGTTCCAGCATGTACTTGGCCTGACTGCTGCCTGACAGAGGAAGGAAAGAAAGGGAAAGAGGAGAGAGAGAAGCCAGTCATTCACCCATTCAACCTCCAAGCTTACATACTTTAAATAACTTAAGTGAGAGACTTGTCTCTCTGAGGGGAGTATGGATGACTACACAACCTGTTAAGCAGCAACCACAGTTCTACGGAGAAGGTGCCCAAGGACTTGTGGGTGACCTACAGTAAAATAAGGTGGCAGTGGTCTGATGCCACCATACACCTGACCTCATTACCTGCAAAACCAAAAGTGCCTCCAAAAGGCTAAGGATGAAATAACACCCATGACTTCATGAGCTCTTGCTATACTGGACAATAGGCCTTACAAGAAAACCTGTATGCCTACTTGATTGCTTCATGAAGCCAAAAAGAAAGGGTGTACATGGATACCTTCTTCTTTTGCCTGCCAACATACCGCACTAACAAAGAAATGTAGACACTCAGGCCTAAGAGGTTGAGTTCTCAGATAGTACCAAAACGCTGGCATCGTGGCATAAAAGCCCCTTTCAAATTGCCACCAACAAAGTCCCAGAAGGGGGGAACCAAAAAGATCTAAAATTTCTCATTATAAAACTGACTGATCCTGAATTTTACCTCAAGCTCATAAATAAATGAGATCAAGGTGGATTCCAACCCTTTGAGTACTGAAAAAGATAATTAAGCCCTTGCAACTCCCTAAGACTCTGCTGAAGTTAAGGCTAGGAGAAAAGCCTTGACACTGAGGTCTTGATCCAAGGCCTCCCCAATGGCTCATAAAGCATCTGAGTTAGGCTGTGGAGGACAAGTCATATCCAACTCTGGAGGCCGATGCTCCTGATGTGGGCAAGGCTGTACCAAGATCCTCACTAACATGGACAACTCTACCAAACACACCAGTAAGAAAACCTGGCACAAGGCAGAGAGATAGCCTTTCATTGCAGGGACTGAGAGGAGCTTGTCTTAATGAAAGTAGACAAGAAAGTTTGTGATCTACTAAAAAGTAGCTCTGATTGGAGAAAGACACTGTCTATAACATCAATTGCAGAACACATTAGATAAGGACTTTCAGAGGCAACCAAACATCTGCAATCCTGTGTGATGGGTCCTACAAGAGAAGCCCCTCTCTCTCTCACAGGCACAGCTGGATAACCTCCAACAGTGAAATTTAAAGGTCTGAAACACCTGGTGGTACACTCAAAATGAGTGGCTAACAGAGAAAAATGGGCTATGAGGGAAATCTCTCTTGGTGCCTCCACCAAGGGAACTAGTAGATTGGGTTACCACTTTGCATAAGGCTAACAAAGCTTCCAGGGTCAATCTGAGACCCAGAGTGACCAACATTTGCCAGATCACTCAGTATATAAAACTGGAAGGAGGAGAGGTATAGACATCCAGATGCTAAAAGGCATCTACAAAGCATTTCAAGGACCTGGAATGGAAAAGCAGAACACCAGGTGCTTCTTGCTAGCCATGTGGTAAACAGGTTGATCACCAGTGTTCGTGGTAAACAGGTTGATCACCAGTGTTCCCAAAGTTCAAAAAGCCTTTCCTCCATTCATGGACTTAGAACCATTCTGTCTGCATTCCATTTACCTTACAGCTGATCTAATCTGCCAAAACATCCTCCCACTTGGAATGCACCTGGCTAACATCCTGACAGCATAATGAACTGCCCTCTTGAGCATCTGCATAGCTAACTGACAGAAGTGCAGGGTGAATTCCCACCCAGCATTCATCACACCTACCAAAGACCCTCTGAAAGTTCACAGAGCTAGCAGCACTGAGCGCATCCCCAGAAATGTTTAATGGGCTAGCATCACTGCAAGCATTCCCATGAGGTTCATGTGCAGACACAACTAAAGTAGACAGACTGCCCAGGTATGTACCCCACCCCTCCTTTGATATATCAGATGTCTCACAGGCTGCTTGAGGACATTTTCCAAAGCAGCCCAGGGTCTGGAACAGAAGAGCAGAATGCCAGGAGCTTCCTGTAACCATGTGGTAAACAGGCAGATCACTAACTATACCAATGCTTGAAAAGCATTTCCTCACATGAGAAAGTAAGAACCAATCAGTCCCAACCAACTGCCTCTGATGGTTGAGCTGGTCTGCCAAAATGTTCCTTCTAGTTGGAATATACCAGGCTGACAGCTCAATGGTATTTCCAAGATGTTGATGTGCTGAGGCAGACAGGCCACTCAGGTATGTGTGCCACCCCTCCTTTGATGCATCCAAGAACAGAAGCATCTCTGGAGGGGGAGTCCAAGGAGCCTCCAAAAGAAGGTTCCTCTTGTCAAGCCACCAGGCATGAGATGAGAGTTAGATTTAATTCAGACTGACCAATGCCTCGTCTATTAACACTGACATGAGCACAGGTAAAGGCACCTATACAGACCAGGCTTCTTCCAAGACAACTGGTTGTCATGGTCAGATGCAATGGTGCTGAAGAATATATCAAAAAAGAAATATCTCTTTTACAAGAGTGACAGCAGCGAGAGGAAATCCAGCTAGTGTTCCTTGAAGATGTCATCGCCTGTTAGTTACTGTTTTCAACGCTTTGTGGACAATTAGTGATTCGATGAAAACCTTTTCTTGTGGAAACGACATCACGTGGTCTCTAATGCCATGCCTTTGTTATATGGTGTAACATTGGGTCCAGATTGCATAAGAAAATTTGTTCTAGAAGCTTCTTTGACGTGAGCAAAATGGGCATTTTTCGAGGAGCCAATCAAAATGCTGAAAATAAAAAAAACTCCTTATATACGAATGACAATTGCCTATCGTAATTTGCTCCACCCATACAGTTGTAAATAAGCTTCCAGAACAGACTGCCCAAGACAGCTTGAGACACAGGGCCGTTAATAGAATCAGAGGTTGGACAAAGCAAGATTCTGACGGGTGTCTCCCCTTCAGACGACAAGCACCTGTCTCCATAAAATCTTGTCCTGCCAGAGACGAAGAGAACCAGTCAGCCCTTCCTGCTTGTGATGAGAAGTCTCTAAGACCTTCGTGCCTGAGATGAGGTAAAGTAGCGAGCCCTACATAACAGTGATGAAGAGAAATAGTCAGCCCTTCCTGCCTGTGACGAGGTGAAGCAGTCAGCCCTTCCTACCTGCGTGAAGTCGTCAAGCCCTTCCTGCCTGTAACGAGGGGGAGTTGCCAGCCCTTCCTGCCCCCATTTGCACAATCCCAGATTCTGGGAGAATCAACGTTTGCTGTCCCGTCCTAAAGCTACCCCTTCTGTGGCATCTTCAAGCCCGAACCCATCATGCCAGCACCATCTCTTTGGCTGAAACTCCAGCCGCCCTTCTGAGACATCTCCAAGCCCAAAGCCACCGTGCCAGCATCATATTTTCAGATGAAACCCTCATCTACGAAGGATAACTTACCAACTCGTCATTTAAATATGATAGCTGCTCTACCCTCCAGCCTGTTCCACCTATCTATAACTGTTTTGATTTGTGTCACATTGAGTGAAAGCAGGGGGGAAGCAACATTTCATATTCTTCGTAAATACGGTTGTGAATAAATGTGATGTAGTGTTGTAAGACTTTCTTTTTATATTCATTTCCCATATTTCAATTGCTGGTGTTGAATCCTTATTTTCTGGAGTTTGAAAGAACCTGTAACGATTCATGGGCCTGTTACAGTGGTAACCTTAGGCCAGGATTTTCAACACAGTAACGATTGAAACAGGGAGGATATAGAAAGAAGCAGAATGAGTGAAATAATGAAGAGTTGGTAGAGTCAGGTAAGTTTATGGGTCTGGAAGGCAATTCTCTTCTTGAGTACGTTGAGAAGAAAGAAAGGGAGAAGTTTGAGAAAGATGAAAGAGCAGTTGAAAGAGAAATAAAAAAACTGCAACTAGAAAGAGAAGAAAAGGAGAAAGAGAGAGAAAAATGAGAGAAAGAGCGAAGCATGAGTTAGAAATCGCTTGGTTACAGCCAAGTTCTCATAACAATCCAGCAGGCAGCACACGAGGTAGTAATTTGTCATTGAACAATGAAGATGTTAATAATTTTAATAATTAGCACTAAAATTTGATGAGGAAGATGTAACGACATATTTCATGTCTTTTGAAAAGTTAATGAACAGAGTAGGTTGTCCAAAAAAACATGTGGACTTTGTATTTACAGTTAGTTTTATGTGGTAGGGCACTTCCTGTGTATAGCTGCATGTCTGAGGAGGAATGTGGGGATTATGATACTGCGAAGAAAACTGTTCTTAGTGCATACAGGTTAGTACTGGAGGTGTACTGAAAGAAATTTAGAAGTTTGAGAAGGGATGAGAGCAGTACGTTTGTAGAATATGGAAATAAATTAGATTGTTTTGTGGTTGGTTAACTTCCGCTTTAGTTGATAATTTTGATGATCTCAAGAATTTAGTTTTGCTAGAAAACTTCAAAAATAACGTATCCCCAGAGATTAAGCTATATATAGCAGATAGGTGTAAAAAATCTTTTGCAGACGTGACTAGGTTGGCAGATGAGCGTAGTCTAACTCATAGTTTAAGTGAGAGTAAGAAGAAAAGTGATCCTTCGTCAGCTAGAATACAACATAGTAAATATTCCAGTAATACTAGTAGCAATACAGGTAAAAGTGACTACTATTGTTATGCATGTGGAAAACCTGGTCGTACTGTTAGGTTTTGTAAGAATAAAGGGGCATCTAGTGGTTAACTTGTTTCCAATGTAGTATGAAAGGGCATCTAGCAAGGAATTGTGTAGAAGGGAAAAGTGTTATGAAACCAGTGTCTCTAGTTAATAATCTTTCGTCAAGTATGAATGATGATATGCAAGAAACTAGGAAATTTTATGGAGTTTCTGTCTGAAGCTGAAGTTTCTTCTCTCAAAGGGATTCCAGGGAAGTAGTTTTGCTTCAGGTCACCGGAGAGACTGTCTCCCTCATTATGAGAGACAGTGTACCAACGAGAGGGTGGTAATCAGCATGAAAGAAAAAGTTATGTTAGGTGGATTCCCAAACTCTTGTGTTGTCGGTCCCTTGTTCAAGAAGTCGGGGAGTGTTGGGAGAAGTAAAACTAACTGTTGTAGACAAATTGCCCATTGATGGCGTTGACATAATTGTTGGTTATGATTTAGGTACATCCAAGTGTGTGAATCCTATTTTAAGTGAGGTTCCAGTGCCTGAAATGGTAGTAACTAAGTCAGGTTTAGATATAGATATAGACTATGGTCATGGTTTGTTTGTGGATTCGAACGAGTGTGATAGAGGCGGTGTAGTTGATCTTGGCATGACAGTGGCTGAGAAGACCAACTCTATCGGTGTTGACAGTTAGCCAAGCTGACAATGTAGCTGCTGAAAGTAATGATGTAGACGTAGTTGATGTAGTGGTTTCAAGTCATAGTTGCTGCAATGGTTTAGGCACTAACATTTTGAATAAGGATGAGCTAGTCAAGTTGCAGAGAGAGGATGAGACACTAGCCCAAATCTTGAATGTGAGCTGGATGATGAGCTCAACAATGCTTGCAGGAAAGCTTTTGTCTAAAAGATAATGTTTTATGTCATTATGTTCATCCTAAGTCAGTTAGCAAAGAGGAGATTATTGAACAATTAGTAATTCCCAGGAAGCTTTGCAAATTAATTTTGAAATTAAGTGTATAAGTATGACGTACTTTTAGCCTAAAATGAGAAGAGACATTAAAAGATATGTTCTAAGTTGTCATGAATGTCAAATGGCTGGTAAACCTAACCAGGTAATTCCCAGGGCTCCTTTATGTAATATTCCATAGGTAGGTAAACCATTTTTGAGAGTGTTGTTTTGATATGGTCAGACCTTTGCCTAGAAGTAAGGGAGGGAATATCTATCTGTTAACAATCACAGACAGACTAACCTGTTATCCAGAAGCAATCCAAGTACGAAGCCGTCATGCAAAAACCGTAGTTAAACACATGTTGAGCTATTTTTCTAAGTTAGGTCTGCCTTGCATTATACAAAGTGATAATGGCAGTAATTCTGTGTCTAAGTATTTCTGGGACAGATGAAAAAATTAGGTATCAAACTTGTAACTTCCACACCTTATCACCCGGAGTCACAAGGCATTCTTGAACGTTTCCACCAAACGTTAAAGAGTTGCTTGCGAAAAATGTGTAACAACTTTGAACATGACTGGGAAGAAAGGCTACCTTTTGTCTTGTTAGCCTTATGGTTGGCGCCAAACAACACAACCGGATTTAGTTCTTTCAAGTTGGTGTTTGGCCACACTGCTAAAGGACCCTTAAAAATTTTAAAGTGTACATTAATGCTTGAAGAATGTAAAGAGAACTACATACAAAATCTAAAGAATTACAAGGAGAATCTAAGAGAAGCTTGGCAGAGGGCAACAGAGAACAAGAGCAACAGTCAAGGGGAAACTAAAAGGAAGTATGATCTTAAGGCATAAGAGAGAAATTTCCGTGTGGGAGATAAAGTTTTGGTGATAATTCGGAAAGAAGGTCCCTCATTATCTTATGAGTTTGAAGGTTCTTTTTCTATCTTAGAAAAAAAAGAGAAATTTAAATTACTTAACTGACATGGTAGGCACACAGCGAAGTGGTTGCATGTACTCTTGTTAAAGAAATATAATGAATGCCCAGTGCCTATAGTAACTGTGTCACAGAAATTACTTTTGAGAAAAACTCCAATGTGCTTTAAGAATTTCTAGCTTAGAAAAAGAAAAACGGATAGAAACACACGTTTTGGTGAATTATCCTGAAACCGTTGGCGATAAATTAGGTCTAACTACTCTTTTAGAGCATGACATTGAGTTACATGACACAAAACCCATTACAGGCAGTCCCCGGTTATCGGCGGGGTTCCGTTTCCGAGGGTGTGATGATAACCGAAGATCGCCGCTAACCGAAAATCAGCGATTTCGGGGCTTTTTCGGTGATTTTCGGGGGTTATCGGAGCCGAAAAGCGCTGATTTTCGGTTATCGGCACCTCTGTTAGGTATGTATCGGCGCCAATACCCGATTATCGGTGCCGATAAGCGGAAATCAGCGATTTTCGGCGCCGAAAATTGCCAATTTTTGTCGCTAGACTAGCTCCATAAAACCGGATCGCTGTTAACTAAGCCCGCCATTAACTGGGGAATGCCTGTACACAAAGTCCATATCGTCTGAGCCCAGAGAAAGCAAAATCAGTAAGAAAGGAAATTGGGTATATGCTAGATAATGATTTGATAATTCCTAGCTTGAGTGAATGGGGTTCTCTGGTATTCTGGTGAAAAAGGAAGATGGATCGGATAGGCTGTGCACTGATTTCAGAAAAGTAAACAGTGTAACTAAGCAAAGTAATTTCCCCCTACCCAGGATTGACGATTGCTTTGATAGAATCAGGAATGCCAAATTCATTTCCAAGTTTGATTTAGCCAAAGGTTATTGGCAAGTACCTCTAAGTGAACAGCCCTGGAAAATATCCGCTATCTTGTAATATTCTCAGAAGTTTGGGAAGAACATTTGAGAATTTTAGCGAAGTCCTTGAAGCCCTTGCAAAAGCAAATCTGGTTTTAAATCTGAAGAATTGTGAATTTGGAAAAACCTATACCACTTACTTAGATCATAAAGTTGGTCTTGGAAAGATCTGTCCAAAAGAAGGGAATACAGAAGCTCATAAATTTCCCAATCCCAACAACTAAAAAGCTGGCCATGAGATTTCTAGCAATGGTTTCATATTTCTGTAGATTTGTGCCCAATTTTTCAGAAATTACTGCTCCCATAACTAATCTCATAAGAAGGGAGAAGTTTCGTATTTGGTGACAAGTGTATAGAAACTTTCAACAAACTAAAGGTAGTAATGAGTCACGAGCCAGTATTATTGATACCTGATTTTAGTAGGGAATTTAATTTAGCGATCGATGCCAGTGACATTGGCACAGAAGCAGTCTTATTGCAGGAAGTGAACGGGATGAAGCACCCAGTCACTTATTATTCAAAGAAACTGAACAAAGCCCAACAAAATTATTCAACTACTACGAAGGAGTTGTTTAGTTGAGTTTCAGCCTTGCAACAATTTGAGATTTATGCACGTAGTGGTCCTGTTTTAACGGTATGTACTGATCATTATCCGCCAGTTTATTTGAAGAGATTTAAGAATAAGAATAAATGTCTCAGGTGATGGAGCCTAGAATTACAAGATTATAATCTGAAGATAGTTCATATAAGGTAAAAGAATAATGTAATAGCTGATAGCCTCTCTAGAGATTTTTCATAATGAGAGAAGCATTTTTTTTTTTTTTTCTGAAAAGCTGAGCAAGAGCCATTTTTTTTTCTTTTTGGCTGTAGCACTAGTGTGATGTGGCAGGTGGCGTATGAAACAAGTGTTATAGAGGGATGAATAAATTTGTTTGTATTTAGCATTTCCCAACGTTTTGTGTGTGTGTGAGAGAGAGAGAGAGAGAGAGAGAGAGAGAGAGAGAGAGAGAGAGAGAGAGAGAGAGAGAGAGAGAGAGAGAGAGAGAGAGAGAGAGAGAGTGTAATTGTCGTTGTGAGTGGTTCGGTGGTTGGAGTTCGTTTACGGCGCTGTCTGTCTGTCTGTCGGGAGTTTTTTGGTTTTGGGGAAGTCTTGGGCAGTTGAGGTCCAACCTTGAAAGTGGACAGGGAGTTTGTCTGGTTTTTTTTGTACTAACATTAATGGTTCATGTGTCACTTCTTTTTTTTTTGTTCGTTGTTGGTGGAGGGTCGGTTTTAAGTTGTGTTTTGTGGTTTTGTGTGCTGTGATTGGCGACCGTGGACCTTTGGTCCGTCTCCAGCAACCGAGGATCAGGGTGAGTGTTGTGTGTTGTTTTGTTTGTGGGTTGAAATTCCGCCACATTATATTTGGCGCCCAACGTGGGGCAGCTGGTGTTGCAGCTGCAATTGAGATTGGTGGCTGGTAGTGTGACTGAAGAGAAGGATGGAAGAGGAACTGGTGAGGTTGAGAGAGGAGAATACATGGTTGAGGGGTGAGAATGAGAGATTGAGGAGTCAGTTGGAGGAGATGGGGGTAATGCTAAGGAGTGCAAAAGAAGAAATGAAAGAGGAGATGAAAGAGGGGGTGAAAGAGTCTGAAGAAAGAATGGATAAGAAGTTAGAGTCTGCAGTAAGCAGGATGCAGGAAATGACGAAGGGAATGTTTAGGGAGTTCTTTGGAGAAGGGGCTGTTGGAGGCAGGTTCTCTGGAACGTGTGAAGGGGCAAGAGAGAAAGAAAAGGAGGAAGAAGTGAATGGAAGCATGAGTGATGAAAGTGATGTGGAAATAGGAAGTAAGAAACGAGAGAATGAGAGGCAGGGTAAGGAAAAGGGGAATGAAAAGCAAGGGATGGAACAGAGGGAAAGGAAAGTCAGGGGAAGAAAAGGGAAAAGGGAAAAGGAAGGGAAGAAAAAGGGGAAGTGGGAAAGGCAGGAAAGAAGGGAGAGGGTAAAGGCAGTAGTGATAGTGAGGTGGATGGAGGTGAATGGATAAAAGTGGATAAAAAGAGGGGAAGAAGAGTGTAATGAGTAAGATGAATGTAAGTGCAGAAGTGGACTCTTTGTATTCGGAAGAGGGTATGAAAGGACAGAGTGAAAGTAGTGAAAGTGAGAGTGAAAGTGAGAAAGAAGTGAGAAAGGCTATGTATGTGAGGAGGTATCCCGGTGTGAAAGGTATAGTGAGTATGGAAGTAGGGATGTGCATGATTTCTTTAGGAGTATGAAAGGTTTTGTCAGGATAAGTATGGGGAGAGTAAGAGAGTGTGGGCATGAGAATTAGGAGAATATTTGACTGGGTTTTGCTTGATATGTATAGGGTGATTATGAGTGTGGGAGATGTTGAGTATGACAAGGTGAAAGCTAGACTAGTTGAGCAAGCGAGGCGTATGAAAGCGAGTGTTAAGTATAAGAGGAAGAATGAATTTGATGAGGCAAGAATGAAAGCTGGGGAAACCTTGTCACTGTATGCTTGTACGCTGGAGACATTGGCAAGGATGAAGTTTGGGGATGATGGGATAGATGAATGTAAGGAGTTAGTACGGAAGTTGTTAGGGACAGTGCCAGATGGAGTTAGAGAATTTGTGAACTTGAAGTGGAAGGAGAAGAAAAGATGGACGAGTGAAAGGTTGACTTGGGGAGAAATTTTGGAAATTGTAGAAGATTATGAGCTCGACAGGGTTATAAAAGAGAGCAGAAGTGTAAGTGTAAGGGCTGGGGTAGATGAGAGAGTGCCAGAGTTTGGAAGCTTTAGGGATGCAGTGTTGAGGGGCCCAATGAGAATGGCCGATAGTGTAATAGATAGGAGTGTAATAGCAAGTAATGTGGAGGTGCCAGTGAGGATGAATGGTGGGTTTGTAAGGGAACAACGGGTTGGACGGGTTAGGGATAGTAGTGTACAAAGGGGAAGGTCGGTGAGTGGAAGTCAGGCGAAGTGTTTTAGATGTGGAAAGGAAGGACATACAAAGAATGAGTGTAGGTGGGCTTTAGGAGCGTGTTTCGGGTGTGGGCAGTCGGGACATTTGGTAAGAGAGTGTACGAAAGATAGGGGGGTTAAATGCTACAGGTGCGGACAGGTGGGTCATATTGCTAATGGTTGTAGGGGTACCCGAGTGAATGTAATATGTGGCAACTGTGGTAAGAATGGGCATTATGCGAGAATGTGTTCAGAACCGAGAGCGAAGTGTGTCGAATGTGGAATGGAAGGGCATGTATCAAGTGTATGTAGACGAAAGAGGGCGACTGTGACAGCGAATTCGGGAAACTGAGTGTGAAGGGGGTTCAAATGGGTGGACCCTCCAGGATGAAAGCGGTGCGTGTGATGATGTACGTGAGGGGTTGTTGCATGAGAGGTTTGAAAGTTACAAGGTGGGCGAGAAAGTGTTGAAAGAAGTAATCGAGAAAGGGCGGTTGAATGTAAATAAAGTTTGAAAAATTTGAGGGTCCGTATGAAGTGTTGGAAGTTGGTCCCAGTGGGCTTAGTTATGTTGTAGGGGAAGTATGTGTAGATGGTAGTGTGAGAGAAATACGAGCGCATCATAAGTAGATGGAAGGAACCGAATATGTGAGAGAGAATGGGGTGTATAAATGGTTGAAATCGAATGTGGGTGAAACAAGTATGCATGAGAGCTTGTGTATGGAGGATCAGCAATTTGTTTTGATAGAGTATGGTAGAAAACGTAAGAAAGGGAAGAAAGTAAGTGAAAGGAGTGATCGTAAGTTGTGTGATAGGGGTGTGAGTGCCAAAGTGAAAATGAGTGATAAAGCGTGTAATACGGATGAATGGGATGGTATGAATAGAACGTATAGCATATGCAGGTTTGATATAACTGAGTTGACTGAACTTGTAGGGGTGAGTGAACGGTTGGAGGTGAGCGAAAGTGTAAGAGTAAGAGAGCGTAGCAGTGATAGACGAGTGATTGAAAGCATGAATGAATCGTTGCAAGAATTGGAAAGGTCAATGAGCGAATGGGATGGGTTAGTTGAAGAATTGGGGGAGGTATTTGGGAAAGAGTTAGAGGGTATAGATGAGATTGTGGATGAAATTGAGAGTGGTAATAGTGAAGAAGATAGCGTGAATCTAAGAGAGAATGGAGGAGAAAATGTAAATCTGAATGTTGCTGGAAGAGAGAGTGATTCTGAGAGAATGATTGCGTGCCCACGAACGCGATCTAGAGGACCTGCTAGTGAGCATCCGTGGGTGTTGCGTAAGGCGATTTGAATGCAGTGTGAAAGGTGTTGGTTGGGAAATGCTAAAAAGGGGGGAGAATTATAGAGGGATGAATAAATTTGTTTGTATTTAGCATTTCCCAACGTTTTGTGTGAGAGAGAGAGAGAGAGAGAGAGAGAGAGAGAGAGAGAGAGAGAGAGAGAGAGAGAGAGAGAGAGAGAGAGAGAGATTGTCGTTGTGAGTGGTCTGGTGGTTGGAGTTCGTTTACGGCGCTGTCTGTCTGTCTGTCGGGAGTTTTTCGGTTTTGGGGAAGTCTTGGGCAGTTGAGGTCCAACCTTGAAAGTGGACGGGGAGTTTGTCTGGTTTTTTTTGTACTAACATTAATGGTTCATGTGTCTCTTCTTTTTTTTTTTGTTCGTTGTTGGTGGAGGGTCGGTTTTAAGTTTTGTTTTGTGGTTTTGTGTGCTGTGATTGGCGACCGTGGACCTTTGGTCCGTCTCCAGCAACCGAGGATCAGGGTGAGTGTTGTGTGTTGTTTTGTTTGTGGGTTGAAATTCCGCCACAGTGTTTTGTTTTTGTCCCATGAGTTATTTTTTTTCTTTTCCTTGTACTCCTTATCTTAGTTTTGCTAAAGCCAATTTGAAGCAAAATGCAAAGAGTTATTCCTCAGTTCAGAGGATAAGTTTAAGATTTTTTGTCTCTCTTGTGATCTTTTACAAAATAAAATAGGTAATTTTTTTTTTTTTTTTTTTGGGGAACATGTCATGGGTAGATGCAATAATGCTAAGGAAATATATTGAAAAAGAAATATCTCTTTTACAAGAGTGACTGCAGCGAGAGGAAATCCAGCTAATGTTTGCTCGAAGATGTCAGTTACTGTTGTCAATGCTTCGTGGACAATTAATGACTCGATGAAAACCCCTTCTTGTGGAAGCACCACCAGATGGTCTCTCATGCCACGTTTTTGTTATACGGCATAATTCTGGGTCCAGATTGCATAAGAAAATTTGTTCTAGAAGCTTCTATGATGTGACTGAAATGTGCTTTTTTCCAGGAGCCAATCAGTGTGCTGAAAATAAAAAACTCCTTATTTGGGAATGACGATAGGCTGTTGTAATTAGCTCCATCCATACAGTGGTATATTAACTTCCAGAAGAGACTGCCCAAGACAGGCAGAGACAGAAGGGTCATTAACAGAATCAGAGGTGGGACAATACATGGTTCCGATGGGAGTCTCCCCTCAGACAACAAGCACCTATCTCCATAAAATCATGTCCTGCCTGAGACGAAGAGACGCAGCCAGCCCTTCCTGCTTGTGAAGAGAAATCTCTAACCCCTTCATACCCGAGACGAGGTAAAGCAGCGAGCCCTACATACCAGTGACGAAGAGAAGTAGTCAGCCCTTCCCGTCTGTGATGAGGTGAAGTAGACAGCCCTTCCTGCTGTATGGAGGAGAAGTCACCAAGTGAAGGGAAGTCGCCAGCCCTTCCTGCCCTCCATTTGCACAATCTCCGGATTCTGGGAGAAACAACATTTGCTGTTCCATCCTGAAGCCACCCCTTCTGTGATGTCTTCGAGCCTGAAGCCATTGTGCCAACATCATCTCTTCAACCCAAAGTCACTATGCCAGCATCACCTTTTCAGGTGAAACCCCCAGCAATGAAGGATAACTCACCAACTTGCCATTTAAGTATTTTAGTTGCTCTACCTTCCAGCCTCTTCCCCCTATTTTTAACTGTTTTGATTTATTTTGATTTGTGTCACGTTGAATGAAAGCAAAAGGGAAGCAACATTTCATTTTCTTTGTAAATAAGGCTGTGAATAAACATGTTGTAGAGTTGCAAGAATTTCTATTTATATTCATTTCTCATATTTCAATTGCCAGTGTTGAATCCTTTTGTTTTGAGTTTGAAAGAACCTGGAACAATTCATGGGATCATTACACTGGTGACCAAGAACTACCTGTCAAAACCAAGCTGTTGCAACATGAAATGTGCTGAAATCTCCAGGAGCTTGCCAATACAAGAATCAGATGAGAAGATATTTTGTTGCCATATCAATCAGCATGCCTAGGTACTTTGCCTGTGCTTGAGCATGTGCTCTGACCTCTTACAGTTTATCACAATTCATTGGCCATGACAAAATGTGAGGAAATGGTCTCTGTTCCACAGCATCTCTACCTCCAAGGACATAAAAACTAGCCAATCATCCATGAAAATGCAGCAAGTATATACAGTACTTTGTAAATGGCGTGAACACCTGGGGGCTGCTGCTTATTCAAACCACAGGGTTTTGAACTGGTAGACAGTCTCAATGCAGACAAAGCAGAGGTAATTTGCGGAAGACTGCTGGACAGGTGCCTGAGAGTAAGGCAACCATCAGATCCACCAGACTCACGATGTTGCCCTCTCTGAAGAAATCTAAACTGAAAAACCTGTATCCATCTGAACCAAGTATGCAGGACAAACTCATCCAAAGAAGAGAGACTGATGTACAGTCTCAGTTGCCTTCTTCACCAGAAGAGATAACTGTAAGATTCCAACTTAGAGTGCACTATTTTCCAACATTTCCTTCACTTCTGCTGACAAGGCCAGAGCCTTCGGAGGTCATGGAAGGTGGGTCAGGAATAGGACTGGTAAACAAGATAGGGGAGGGGGTTAGTCCTTGAATGGTAGCCTGCAAGAACACAGACTACCCAAGGTTCTGCCCTCTGTCTCTGCCACCCTTGCCTGAAAGCATGAAAAGCATCTCTGCACTCATGGCAGCTGGAGAGGGGGACTGCTAACTTCTATGTCCTCCCTCCTTTTTACTCTTACCTCCCTTCCTAGCTGAAGCTGGAGGGGGAGGCTGAAAGGTCCAGGAGGGTTCCTGCCAATTTTGCAGAAAGAAGTTCCTTGTCTAAGTTTTGTGGAAGGGAGGCCAGCCTCATCACCAGACACAGAAGGCAATGCCACACCTAAAGGCTTGGTCGTGGCTCCTTTCAAAACTCTGAAGGATTTTATGGAGACCATGTGCCGGATCAAAGGGTCCCGGATGTTAGAGTGCCTCTTTTCCACTTCCACCTCAGCTTTACTCATTGGAAAACATAAAGGGGAACCCAAAACCAATCCATTCAGCTAGGCAAGATTAATCTCAGTCGAACTGTCTGGGAGAAGAGCGCAGATATAAGCAATCTATGCATTTTCTGGCATGTAGAATTCCCTCTGAAACATCAATGGCAGGGAAGTAGCTTGCTTGATCTGCTGGGCAGCAAGGAACCTTCTGATTTGCAGATCTGGCTGTTAACCTGGCCAATACACCATACAGTGGCAACCTGTCACACCTGAACCTCCTGTTTGCACATGCACTATCATCGGATCATTCATGTGCTGAGCAAGAAGGTAGAGCTGACTCTTCTCTGCATACCTTGGCAGAAGTAGGAACATGGGAGAAGCCCAAGACAGCTGGAGGAGTAAGGCAAGTACTCAGTGCCACTGGGGTATCACCACAGGTAAGAAAATCAATACAGGAGGCTTGATAGTTTTGGACTCCTTAGAGGAAACACCATACAGAAATGTCTGTCAGTACTCCACTGAAGCTGCCAACGATGCAATGGTAGGATGTAGCAAACCATGACCATGCAGTAGTCTCACCTGGGAAGAGCTTGGCATGTACACCTTGATCAGGACCCCTGGAGAGCACAAGCTGGTCACCTATCTTCACAAGCATAATGCTCTCACTAAAGCAGAAGTAGGGAGAGAAATAGAGGACAGTCAAAGAGAAGGGAGCCAAAGACTATATAATCTCCTTCAAAGAAAAGGACACCTATCTTTCAGCCCTCCTCTGCTGCTACCTCCCCCCTGTGAACTACATTCCTAGAATTAATGCAGAAAAACAAAACTGGTTACAATAACAACTGCTTACATCCTTCACACCTTTCTTTGTTCACTTTTCCTGTTCAAATCTGTGTTAAATAAAAAATACAAACACCAAAGCACTAAAGGAATTTAAACTTGATACTAAGTCAGATGTAGCAAGATGTCTTAACTTGACCACCAATGAAGTTAGTTATTTATAAATGATTTGTTTAACCAGACCTCTGAACTCTTTTAGGGTTCTTCTCGGGCTGGAAAAAGAAGGGGGGAAGGAGTACATAAAAAATTAAGTAATTAACCCTTAAACGCCGACTGGACGTATTGTACGTCGACTAAAATTGTCTGTTGGGTGCCAAGTGGACAAAACCCCGCACGTCAACTACAAAAAATTTCAACCTATCGGTCAACTTTGACTAGACTGAAATGGTGAAAAAACGCAATTGTAAGCTAAAACTCTTACATTCTAGTAATATTCAATCAATTACCTTCATTTTGCAACAAATTGGAAGTCTCTAGCACAATATTTCGATTTATGGTGAATTTTTGAAAAAAGCTTTTTCCTTATGTCCGCGCACGGTAACTCGGCTGAAAATTTCAGAAATTCTTTCGTCATTTTGTTGTAGTGTTTGCACCAGTTTATATTAGTCGTTACATAAAGTTTTATATATGGAAATGTGCGCAATTTCATGTAGAATACAACAGAAAATAACTCATGGTTGTAGCTTCTATCAGTTTTGAAATATTTCCATATAAATCACGATAAGTGCCAAAGTTTCAACCTTCGGTCAATTTTAACTCGACCGAAATGGTCGAAAAACGCAATTGTAAGCTAAAACTCTTACATTCTAGTAATATTCAGTCATGTACCTTCATTTTGCAACAAATTGGAAGTCTCTACCACAATATTTCGATTTATGGTGAATTTTTGAAAAACTTTTTGTAACTCATGCCGAACATCTCAAAATTCTTTTGTCACTTTGTCTAATGTTTGCACGGTTTATATTAGTTGTTACATAAAGTTTTATATATAAAAATGCGCAATTTCATGTAGAATACAAGAAAAGATAACTCGTGGTTGTAGCTTTTATCAGTTTTGAAATATTTCCATATAAATCACAATAAGTGCCAAAATTTCAAGTGGTCAACTTTAACTTTCGACCGAAATGGTGGTAAAAACGCAATTGTAAGCTAAAACTCTTACATTCTAGTAATATTCAATCATGTACCTTCATTTTTGTCACAATATTTGATTTATGGTGAATTTTGAAAAAACTTTTAATGTTTGCAGTAACTCGGCGAACATTATTATTAGTCACTTTGTTACGTTTTTAAATTTTATAAAGTTTTATATGAAAATGTGGGAAATTTCATGTAGAACACAACAGAAAATAACTCATGGTTGTATCTTTTAACAGTTTTGAAATATTTTCATATAAATCATGATAAGTGCCAAAATTTCAACCTTCGGTCAATTTTTAACTTGACCGAAATTAAAAAACGCAATTGTAAGCTAAAAACTCTTACATTCTAGTAATATTCCGTCATGTACCTTCATTTTGCAACAAATTGGAAGTCTCTACCACAATATTTCGATTTATGGTGAATTTTTGAAAAAACTTTTCCCTTACGTCCACGTGCGGTAACTCTGCCGAACATCTCAGAAATTCTTTCGTCACGTTGTCGTAATTTTTGCACCAGTTTATATTAGTCATTACATAAAGTTTTATATATGGAAATGTGTGCAATTTCATGTAGAATACAACTAAAAATAACTCATGGTTGTAGCTTTTATCAGTTTTTGAAATATTTTCATATAAATCACGATAAATAGAAAAATTCTACTTTCAGTCAACTTTAACTAAAATTAAATGGTTAAAACTGCAATTGTAAGATAAAACACTTACAGTCTAGTAATATTCAATCAATTACCTTCATTTTGCAACAAACGGGAAGTCTCTAACACAATATTTTGATTTATGGTGAATTTTTGAAAAAACATTTTTACGTCAGCTGCATTTTCTTTTAAATTCATGCATCATTTTGTGATAATATTTTCTCTGTGTTGCTTTGATCGGTTTACAATTTGTTATATACCAAAATCATCGCAATTTAGTGTACAATACAAAAAAAACAAAATAACCCGTTAGCTTTAACCGTTTTGCTCACAGCATTTGTATAAAATTATATATGAAAAATTTTTTTGCGCTGTCATATATTTCAATATCTATATATGATAATGATATTTTTTCCATTTCTGATGGTTGCATACTAAACTTCAGGCAATGCCAAAAGAATGAGCCAAAAATGAACTCTTAATCTTAGAAACTAAGCATGCTGTGATTTTTGAAAAAACTTTTTTCCGCGCGGAGCTTAACTCACCAAACGCTGCGGCATACCGAGACGTTTTTGTAAACAGAGGCTCGGCGTTTAAGGGTTAATTTGTTTTAGTTTGTTTTGAGGGGGTATATTTGCCCAATCATTTTGCCAATCCTTATAAATTAAAGGTTTAACTGATGCTAGCCAGTCTGATATGGGGGCTTTCGTAGTAGTTGGGGGGATTATACAAGCCAATTTAGCAGCTTTATCTGCTTTCTCATTACCCTCAATGCCTACATGGGCTGGGATCCAACAAATTTGAATTTGAAAGCCGTTTGTAATTAACTGATGAATTGAGAAAAGCGCCAGATGGTGACAGGTGAATGGGGGGTTCCCCTGACTCACCCTCCTTTCACCAAGTTTCAACAACCATTTCCAGCTCACACTGATGAATACATATTCCCACATAAAAAAGGGATTTTGACAAAGGAAAAATCTATTTCTGAGGAAGGTCCGTGTCACCCGGTGAAATTCCATTACAGCACGAATTTCTAGGTATAACCTTGCTAGATATACCAGAGAAAAAGAGCTTTCAGGAAAGCTGGGGTTACTACCCCAGTCGAGCGTCTTCTAGGAAGACGCGTCGGTATAAGGAGGGGTGAGTGAATTACCACTACCACGGAAATCTACTCGAAAGATCTCTCCCTATCAAAACCCCGGAACAGAGCGGTGAGCCGTTACAGCCCCACACCAAACACCCGCCAGGACGGCGACACCAGCGCCACCTACCTCATTCCATGCTAGCACTAACCCCAGACTTGGCATGTGCAAGAGGGGGGAGAGTACTAGGTGATTTAGGGAGGGTCACGGGTGACACGGACCTTCCTCAGAAATAGATTTTTCCTTTGTCAAAATCCCTTTTCTGAGTCCAGTCCCGTGTCAGCCGGTGAAATCGTGATAGAGAATCATGCCAAGGCTGCAACTACCAGGAAAAAGAAATGGGGGGTAATCTGAAGAAAAGGCAAAAGTTTTACCAAAATAATTTTAATTAAGCAATCTCTTCCGTGTAGCAAGAATACTAAGACTAAGGCATATTAAATCTAAGGCACATCAAAAACTAAATACTATGAAACGTGGGGAGGTCCCACACAACGGAGAAGAAGCCCCAAAAACCTTAAAATTACTTAAAAGCAAGGTGAAACATGAAAAGCGCACAAAATAACTGCAAATATAACTTAATACTATACACGTAAACTTAGGCTAAACACGTAAGAGACAAAAATCAATGAGCATTAACATATACATATATCTGGGGTACGTGGAGCCAAATAAAAACTGTCCAGTACCCCATAAGAAAAACAATCATGGCATGTCAGATTACACTTTTCCATCAACAGATACAAGAAACATCAATATGAGGAGCCAGGCAGTGAGGTATAATCAACCAGGAGAATAAGCAGAGAAGTAAATGAGGCAGGCGGGCGGGGGAAAGGAAAGGACAAGGATATGATTAATTAAGGTGGGAGATGACACTTCCCACAGCTATGGTAGAAAATTTCAGGGCTTCGAGCGATTTTTAAATAGTGGCGTTTAAACACTAGAGGTGATTTCCAACCCGTGTATTTAGATAACTCTGAAAAGTCCATATTATGAAAGTAATTAATGGAAGTAGCAACTGCTCGAATATCATGAACCTTGGGAACTGAATCTGGGTTGGCCTGTTTAATGAAATAAAGAATTTGTTGTCTTATAGCATTTAGTGAAAGAGTACCACCTTTCTCCCTGATAAAAGAGGACCCGACTTACTCTGTGGAGTTCTTAAAGGTAAGATTTAAGTGTATAAACTGGACATAAAGACTGGTCTTGAGGAAGGGCACCACCTTCCAGGAGACCACCTGTCCTGTGGGTCTTCGTTCTTAGCTAAAAATCTAGGGTCAGGGAAAGGAGGACCTCTCCAGATGGGAGGAAGTTCATAATTATCACCTCTAGTGAGAGCCGACAGCTCTGAGATTCTAGCACCTGAAGCCAAGCTAATCAAAAATAAAGTCTTCCTTAACAGATCCTGATAAGAGCAATGAAAGTTATCCATCTCTGATGCTAACTTGAGGACGTCATTGAGAAACCACGTAACAGACTGTGGGCGTGATACTGGTCTCAGACAGCGCATGCTCTGGGGATAGATGAAAAGTAGGAATCTGTAAGGTCGATTTTAAAGCCGAAAGAAATACTTTCTTTAATGCTGACTTGACTGTGGTAATAGTGGCCGGAGCAAGGCCTTTGTCAAACAATGATCTAAAGAAGGAAACTCCTAAATTAGCTGTCATGATTTTGGCTTCAGATGCTTTTAGGAAGGAGGCTAATTTTTGACTGCTGAGTCATACTGTCTAATAGTAGAATCTCTTTATCTGATTCTAAAAACAGAGTGTTGACAGGGTCAATGTTCGCTCCTTTTTGGGCTGAATTTTATAAAGTCCATAAAACTAGGGCATTCTGAATTCTTGAGGAAGCTGACACAGTCTTGGTTTGTACTGTCTGAGTCAGAATGGGCTTGGGAATCCGAAGACTCCGTAATCCCAGTTCCTGAAGAAGAGGGAACCAATTGCTCTTGGCCAATAGGGGCTACTAGGGCTAATTGACCTTTGAATGTCCTGAGTTTGTGTAAAACTTTCAGCAGTAAATTTATTGGGGGAAAAGATAAATCTTCTCCCAATTGTTCCAATCTACTGTCATTGCGTCTATGGCGTGATACGCCTGAGGGTCCAGGTTGGGGCCACATAACAGGGAGCTTGAAGTTGCTCTCCGTTGCGTAACAGATCCACTTGGAGGCCCGGAACCCGGCGGCAAATCCATTTGAAAGATTCCACGATCAGGGACCACTCCGTCTCCAACGGAGTAGTCCTGGACAGGGAATCCGCCACCACGTTCGCACTCCCGCTAGGTGGGTGGCTGACAGGTGCCAGCCGTGCTTGTTCGCCAGGGAGAAGATAGCAACCATTACTTGGTTTACTCGGCCTGATTTGGAGCCGCCCCTGTTGATGCAATGAACTACCACTGCGCTGTCCAATACCAACCTGATATGAATCCGGTTGGGGCGGATTTTCTTCAGAGTTAGAAAGACCGCCATAGCTTCCAGGGTGTTTATATGGAACTGCTGAAACATTGTGGACCACGTTCCTTGTACTTTTGTTTTGGTGAATATCCCCCAGCCGCTTAGGGAAGCGTCTGTGTGAACAACTAGTGCCGGAGGGGAAATTGAAGCGGAACTGTATTGGACAGGCCTCTGACCGAGGCCCAAGGTCGCAATCTTGTCTTTAAGATTTGAGGAATAGAGGAGACCTTGTCTCTGAGCTTGACATTGGCTCGACTCCGCCACACTCTGTTTATGTCTTTTAATTTCGCTTTTAATAGCAGGTCTGTCACTGAGGCAAACTGAAGAGATCCAAGGACCCTTTCTTGGGACGGCGGGATGCTGATGGATTTTGAGGAATCTCCTGGTGAGAGATGCTATCTCTTTCCTCTTGGGAGGCGGAAGGGACAGCGTGTGAGATGACAGATCCCACTGGAGACCCAACCACTGAAACCGGGACTCCGAGTCAGACGGGACTTCTCTCTGTTCAGTTGAAAACCTAGCGACTCCAGGAAATTGATGACTATGGGCGTAGCTTTCTGACACTCGGAACTGTTGGTGCCCAAATTATCCAATCGTCCAAATATGCTGCTAGGGATATCCCTTGAGACCCGGAGTTGTTGTACTACCCGTGTCCGCCAGCTTTGTGAATATCCAGAGCAATGTTCAGACCGAAGGGCATGACCCTGAAGGAGTAGGCTTGATTCCGAGTCTGAAACCGAGGAACTGAGAGAAGTTCCGCGCAACCGGGCGTGATAATAAGCGTCTGAAAGATCGATAGAGGTGGTGACGGCTCCACGCCAAAGTAGAGTCCGTACTTGAGCTACCGTAAGCATGCGAAATTTGTCGCATTTTATGTAGAGATTTAGACGCGACAGATCCAGGATCACTCTTTGCTGATCGGAGTCTTTTTGGGAACAGTGAATAACCTGCCTTGAAACTTTAGGTGCCTTACTTTCTTTATTGCTCGTTTGTTGAGCAATTCTGTCACATAATCCTTTAGGATTGATGTGGGTGGCTGGTAAAACCTGGTTAGAGGAGGAGGGTTTTGATCCAGCTCCATCCTAGGCCCTTTGGACACAATGCTGTGTGCCCAAGGGCTGAAGGTCCATTGGTCCCTGAACCAAAACAGGCGACCGCCTACCTGTGTTCTCTCAGTGGGAGGGCGGGTTTATTCCCTCTACCACGTCCAGGTCTTCCCCTTGGGGTGGTGTTGGGCTTCACTCTATGAGGGCTTTGCCCTCTTCCTCCTTGCAACCCTATTAAGGCCGTGAAAGTAACCACGGCCCTCATATGTGGGGTTGTATGCGGTGAGCCACATAGGAGGGTGCAGCTGGTTGGACCAGCACATACTGTTGAGGTGAGCCTTTGAAGTGGAAGGCTGTGCCACATGGGCTGGGACTACAACACGATGGTAGGGCCTCTTATGCCTCCCTGAAAGCGTTTCCTCTCGATTGGGGGGCCGATTCTGGGGTCTTGATGCTTATTGAGAAATACCCCAGCGAGCGAAGACCTGGTTGGGGTTTTCTGCCTAACATTCGTGACCTCCTCTTCACCAAGTTTGACAACCTTTTCCCTCACACTGATGAATACATATAGGTCCCTCGGCAAAGATGAAACAATGTTTGAATTTCCTTGGAAAAAAGGCAAAATAATAATGTGAAGGTAACCCAAAAACCAACAAAAGGGACTCAGAGATTTCAGCAAAGATGTGACCAGCTCTGCTTGACCATGAAACGTGTGACCAGCAAGTAAAGGCGACTGATGGCTCATGGTGGCACCAATGCAGTAGCTGATACTGCTGCTCCTATAATCTGGAATGTAAGTTCACAGTGTATGGGGAAAATTGAATGCCACAATTATGGGATATATGAGTGATGGGGTTGGATGAAATTAACCATAAAGTTATGTTCAGAGATTACAATACATTACTGAACTTCACTACTACAACATGCAAACTTTGTTGATAAATGACACACCATACAAGTTTTAAACTACTGTACACTATGGCATTTATTAAAAACTACATACCTGAATATGTCTTGTTTAATACCAACTTAATATCCAGAAACTATGAGTCAGTTCTCAACTAGTTCAATAGTACCATACATCAAATAGACAAATCTTCAGTACAATAAATGAACACATTAACTCCAGAACCATAAAAAACTAGTCACTAACACAATAATGACCAGCACTCAAGGCAATTTACAATGTAAATTTAACATAACACTAAATAATGGTAATTTTCATGATAAAATTATTTGGATATTCACCTAGTGTTAAAGTTAGCTTATATCATCACACCATTAGGTGCGATCGGCATACAAAATAAAAATAACATAACTTGGCTAACCCTCTAGGACTATATCTGTAATCACCAGTTTCCCACCAGGTGATGCTGGAATATTTATGTTCTCAGAACTACTGAAGCAAACGTAATGTATCTGTATCCCTAAATAATTCTATGGTTCACACACATCACTATCACTCTCCCCAAAACAGATGACATGTGAACCAGTGAACGCGAGGCCAAACTGCCAAACAATTCATCCAGAGAACGCACGCTGAACCCGAACCAGAGATGGTTGAGAGAGGTGGTGGAGGGCAGAGAATTTGGTCCCGGGACACCATGGTTCCCTGTCCGCGGAGAAGACAAACAGACCCAGGGCAGTCCAGAGGGCAGGCTACAGACAGATGCCAAGGCTCCGACACCTCTCTCACAGGGGAAACCGACAAAGGCTGATCACTATGGGGGGGGATATCTTCACCTTAATATATATGGTAAAATTTTTAACCATATAAAAGAATATATCTCGATTACTTATTATTTTTTCTCCCGAACCACACAGGGAGCAAAGAAGGTGGAGCAAAAGGAGTGAGAAAAGAAGTAACCTAGGCTACCACGTAGGCTAATGGAGGAGGAGGAGAAGCAACACCGGACTGAGTAGGCTTCTGGTGTGCCCTAATGAACTGCCTATGTAAACTACTGGCCTCTAGCATCTTCCGATACTTCACAAAATTTTCATCCTCTCATCAGATCACTCATTATCTTCACGTCAAGAAAACTACACTCATACCTCAACAGATAGGCTAAAACAGGCTACGTGGTCATCCTGCAAAACTGAAACATTCGGTTTCCACAAACTCTTTCCTATGCAGCCTAATGTTTTCACCTCTGCTTGTTGTAGATGACATAACACAAAAACAGAAAACATGCACAATACAGTAGGAGAAAATTTGTCAGAAATCATCTAAATTATTACTAACGCCAATTCACACCGTCTACATAAGGACACAGCATGAAGAATTATGACAAGAACGTAAACCCTCCAGTGCCACCCAGTGGGAAACAGGCAATTACAGAGACAATCCTAGTAGGTTAGCCAAGCAATATTTTTTTATTTTGTATGCCGATTGCACCTAATCGTGCCAAGATATTAGCTAACTTTAACAGTAGGTAAGGTTTATTCCAAATAACAGTAGGTAAGATTCATTCCAAATAATAATGTTTAAAAATTTATAGAAACTCACTTTACTTGAAGTAGGATGCATATAAAGGGGGTGGGAAATGTTGGTGATGTCCACCTGTGAGGCCCCAACACCAACTGCTGTATATGAACCTTTAGTAAAAGGCTGTGACCACCAGGTTGTGCTGAAATTATAGCAAATGAACAGGACTAGACTGAAGAAGGAAGTTACAACATTTGAGGAAAATGCTAAAATCTTGAAAAAGCGTATCAATTTTATGATTAAAAAAATAATGATTTAAATATACTACTTCACTAACACTCAAGACAAGAAAGCAGTCAGATTGGTAACAATGTAATTGCTTCCAGAACAAAACACAATTAACAAATATAACAAACTTTAAAAGTAATTTCTATTTTTCCTATATTTACAAACCAGAGCCTTTTAGTATTCCTCAGCATGAGCTGGAGTTGGTCACTGATACTTAGTAGGAGGTAACTCAAGAAGTTCACGGAAGAATGCTCCCGTTTTAAAGTGTTAAGTAATTTATAAAACCAAACCAGTTCATACATATATACTTGAGACCTTTCCTTGAGGTCAGTAAACCATATTCATTCAATCAATTGCTATTATGCTGTTCAGACACTATTTTAAATATTATAATTTTCTGAGCCATGGAGAGCACCAAATTTGAAGTAAAGGCAAACATCAAAATTTTTTATGACATGTGATTGGAAAGCAACTCAGATTATTGAAACTTTGCAAAAAGTTTATGGAGGTGCTACTCCAAAGAAAACATGCAGTTTACAAATGGCTTCAGCAATTTCAAGAAGGAAGAAAAGACCTGGAAGTTGATTTGAGGGAAACCATCAACCTCAAGAAATCAAGAAGTGGTGGCTGCAGTTAAAAACCTTGTAGAAAAAAATTGCAGATTAACTACTGATCAGATAGCTACTACCATGGCTTGCCAATCTCACTTTTGCATGAAGATCTTGGTCTCAGCAAGCTTTCTGCACGATGGCTTCAGAAAGCATTGTGCCCAGATCAAATGGCACAATGAGCTGCTCTTTCAGTTGTTATTCTTAATATGATCGAAGCTGAGGAAGAGGCTTTTATGAGTCGAATTGTAACTGGTAATGAGACATGAATTTATCAATATGATCCTGAGAGTAAGACACAGTCCCAAAAATGGCTTCCTTGTGGATCTTGTGGACCAGTTAAATTCAGAGCAGAGATGTCAGCACAGAAGGTAATGGCCATCATTTTTTGGAATTCAGGAGTGATACTAGCAGATTTTCTTGAAAGACAAAAGGACTGTCATAGGAAGTTACTACACAGGATTTTCAAGAAGACTGAAGGCAGCACTGGCTGCAAACTAAAGAGAAAAGTTGCACTGTGGAGTTTTGTTTCATCACAACAATGCCCCAACACATTCTTTGGGAGCAACCAGGGATGCTCTTTGAGAATTCTGATGGGAGGTCCTACTACATCCATCCTACAGCCCTGATCTTGCCCCATCAGAACTTCTTTCTATTCCTAAAACTCAAAGAGCATCTATGAGGAACCCATTTTGACAGTATTAATGAAGCCAAAAATGCTTCTCAAACCTGGTTCCAAATGAGGAATGCAGAGTTCTTTAGACGAGGATTAAATTAATTATAACACCATCTCAAGAAGTACATTGATCAAGAAGGCATTCAAAAATAGTCTTCAGCTTTGTAAATTTTGATTTAATAAATGATTTTCTGAAAAATTCTGTGAACTTTTTTGACTACCCCTCATAGCAAGGTAGTTAACTGGTTGTTTAGGGGATGAGTGGGGGGGGGGGGTTACCTAACTCACCTGCCATGGCCAAGTACTTTTTCCTACCGCATCAAGGACATAGTGGGGTGGCTGAGGTGGGATATATCATAAAAGGCTCTGGTATATATAGCTAAGAAATATAAAAAATTTTTGTATTGGTATTTTTCATAGGTATGCTTACCTATGATCTTTCTTGTAGGAGCATTCCTCAGCATGAGCTGAAATCTGTCATTGACAAGCAAGGGGCTAAGGTGGGAATTGTGATAAAAGGCTCGTTTTGTGTACACTGGAAAATGCAAATTACTTTAAAAATCTATTATTTTTCCTATGGAAATATAAATCATTGCATCTCATGAAGGCAACTCACTCCTAGGTGGGAGTTCATCTCTCTCAACTGACTAGAAGTTAATTGAAAATATCACAATTCCTGACCCATAAGAAAGCAAGGGCAGAAATGATTACTATAACCTCTTACTTGGTCTATCATAAGGATACCAAAATGATATGGCCCTGGCCTAAGTGAGGGTATCTGGAGTCTCACTCAAGGAAGAAAATGTTCAGAGACATGTGCTACCCCTAAAATGGTTGCACAAGTTGGAGAGCAGCTGCATCTGGCTAAAACAACTAACAGGTTTAGTGTGTGGCTTTACCCATCCCCAGCTTGAATAGAAAGTGGAGAGAGTCACATCTTAAAGACAAAGCTTTAAAACTGGATGCTTGATTGTGCAGAATATCTGTATCATTCCCCACTTGAGCAGGTAATCAGCCTTAACTGCTGCTCCACTTAAGGAAGGAGGGAAGAGACCAGTCAATCTACATTAATCTCTTCCAAGTACAGTGTTCATGCTAGATACTTTCCAATCCAAACAGAGCTGGGTGTCAACACAACTTGTTAGAGCAGCCACCACAGGTCCCACCGAGTACATATTTAGGAACTGTGGGCAATACCACTCAGGTAAAATATGGTGGGTGCTCTGATGTTTCCAGGGGCCCCACAATCATTACCTGAAAAACTATAAAGTTTTCCAAAAGGCTAGGGACAAGCCCATGCCCCTAACTTTGTGAGCTCTCACCAAAACTAGGCGACTGTCATATTCACTTGAGTTGTTAAGCTAATTTAATTATTTCAAAATGCCAGAATGAAAGGGTGTTCCTCGATACCTTACGCTTGCGAGTACTAAAAAAAAAGTTGCAAAAACTCTGGCCTAAGGGGATGGGTTCTTTTGAAATGACTCTTTATGGCTCACATGGGACACTAGAGCATCTCACCTATTTCACGATCTGCAAAGTCCCAGAGAGTCATCGGAGACAGACAGGTTCAGCATTTTCACCACAAACTCTGGAGTGAAAGAAAATGAGAGAAAACCCAAGTGAAGAGAATAAGAGAAAACCCTAACTCTCTGAGTGCCAGACTATATGGGATAAACCATGTGACTCCCAAATACACATTGTCAAGGCTAAGGTCACCAGGAAGACAATCTTGAGTGTGAGCTCCCAGTCAGAGGCTTCCTCCAAGGGCTCCTATGGCACCGGGGTTAAACTGCAGAGAACAAGACTGCTGAAAGCTCCTCATAAGCATGGATAACTCTACCAAAAAAGGAAGATGCATACCTGATGGTCTGAATGCCTGGCTAAAGGCTGAATGATAGTCTTTCACGGCTGAAACTTAGAGGAGCTTGTCCCAATGAAGGTATATTAGGAAGTCTGTAATCTGGTGAATAAACATTCTGACTCTACAATCATTCCCAAGATAATAGCAAATAATTTCCAATCTTGCCACTGGGGAATGGAATGGGAGAGCAGAACACTAAAAAATCTGTTCAACCTGGAAGCTAAAATATCAAGGTTAGGAGGGAAACCCCACCTTGAACCAAAACTTCATCATTTGAGACAGTAAGTACTACTCTATACCAATCTGACCTCAAAGACTTACCTAATATGACAGCCCAACAGTATGACAGCCCAACTGCATGGCGAACTGTCCACTCACGCATCTGCAATTGCCACAACAAAAAGTGAGACCAAAGTCTTCCTCTTTGCTTGGAAAGCATAAAAGAATTTTTGCAGGATAAAAAAATTTTTGCATAACAGAGAACAGATAGTGATTGCAAGCTTGTTACAGAAATTGGATGAAGCTAAGGTAATATCCGTGTGTACCACAAAATAACTCGGTGTTAGCTGCTTTGCTGTTTGTGATTATGATTGCAGACATAGACAGTAATGTTATGGACTCAAGTGAGAAAGTTTTTGATGACACAAGAATAAGTAGAAATTACTTGTGATGAAGATAGGAACTCACTACAAAGACACCTAAACAAAATATATAAATGGGCAGAGGTAAATAGGATGGTATTTAACTCTAATAAATTTGAATCAATAAACTATGGTGATAAAGAAGAATGCTATATGCATATAGAGGACCTAATAACGAAAATCACAAATAAGGAAGCAGTTAACCCTTTGCCCGACTGGGCGTATATTATGTAAACTAAAATTGTCTGTTGGTGCCAGTGGATGTACCGTGCGTCAACTACAACAAATTTCAACCTTGATCGGTCAACTCTGCGCGACCGAAATGGTCAAAAAACGAAATTGTAAGCTAAAACTCTTACATTCTAGTAATATTCAATCATTTACCTTCATTTTGCAACAAATTGGAAGTCTCTACCACAATATTTCGATTTATGGTGAATTTTTGAAAAAAACTTTTTCCTTACGTCCATGCCTCTGATAACTTCGGCCGAAAATTTCAGAAATTCTTTCGTCATTTTGTAAGTAATGTTTGCACTAGTTTATATTAGTCGTTACATAAAGTTTTATATATGAAATGTGCGCAATTTCATGTAGAATACAACAGAAAATTACTCATGGTTGTAGCTTCTATCAGTTTTGAAATATTTCCATATAAATCACGATAAGTGCCAAAATTTCAACCTTCGGTCAACTTTAACTTTCGACGAAATGGTGAAAAAACACAATTGTAAAGCTAAAACTCTTACATTCTAGTAATATTCAGTCATGTACCTTCATTTTGCAACAAACTGGAAGTCTCTAGCACAATATTTCGATGTATGGTGAATTTTTGAAAAAAAACTTTTTCCTCACGTCCGGGCACGGTAACTCGGCCGAACATCTCAGAAATTCTTTAGTCACTTTGTCGTAATTTTTGCACTATTCTCTACTGGCCGTTACATAATGCTTTATATATCAAAATGTGAGCAATTTCATGTAGAATACAACAGAAAATAACTCATGGTTGTAGCTTTTATCAGTTTTGAAATATTTTCATATAATTCACGATAACTGCCAAAATTTCAACCTTCGGTCAACTCTGACTCGACCGAAATGGTCGTAAAATGCAATTGTAAGCTAAAACTCTTACATTCTAGTAATATTCAATCATTTACCTTCATTTTGCAACAAACTGGAAGTCTCTAGCACAATATTTCGATTTATGGTAAATTTTTGAAAAAAAAAAAATTTTTTTCCTTACGTCCGCACGCGGTAACTCGGCTGAACATCTCAAAAATTCTTTCGTCACTTTGTCATAATGTTTGCACCATTTTATATTAGTCGTTACATAAAGTTTTATATATGAAGATGTGCGCAATTTCATGTAGAATACAACAAAAAATAACTCATGGTTGTATCTTTTATCAGTTTTGAAATATTTTCATATAAATCATGATGTGCCAAAATTTCAACCTTCGGTCAACTTTAACTCGACCAAATTGATCGAAAAATGCAATTGTAAGCTAAAACTCTTATGTTCTAGTAATATTCAATCATGTACCTTCATTTTGCAACAAACTGGAAGTCTCTAGCACAATATTTCGATTTATGGTGAATTTTTGAAAAAACTTTTTTCCTTACGTCCTGCGTGGTAATCCGGCTGAACATCTCAAATTCTTTTTGTCACTTTGTTGTAATGTTTTACCATTTTATTTTAGTCGTTACATAAAGTTTTATATATGGAAATGTGCGCAATTTCATGTAGAATACATACAATAAAAAATAACTCATGGTTGTAGCTTTTATCAGTTTTGAAATATTTTCATATAAATCACAATAAATAGAAAAAATTCGACTTTCGGTCAACTTTAACTCGACCGAAATGGTCGAAAACTGCAATTGTAAGATAAAACACTTACAGTCTAGTAATATTTAATCAATTACCTTCATTTTGCAACAAATGGGAAGTCTCTAGCACAATATTTCGATTTATGGTGAATTTTGAAAAAAACTTTTTTACGTCCGCGTTCACGAATTCATGCATCATTTGTGATAATATTTTCTCTGTGTTGCTTTGATTGTTTACCATTTGTTATATACCAAAATCATTGCAATTTAGTGTACAATACAAAAAAAAAAATAACTCATTAGGTTTAACCGTTATGCTCACAGCGTGATTTTGTATACAATTATATATGAAATTTTTTTTCATGCTGTCATATATTTCAATATTTATATATGATAATGATATTTTTTCATTTCTGATGGTTGCATACTAAACTTCAGGCAATGACAAAAAAAGGCAAAAATTAACTCTTAATCTTAAAACTATGCATGCTGTGATTTTTAAAAAACTTTTTTTTTCCACTTTGGCGCTAACTGCGACGCCTTGACATCGACGAACACTTTTGTAAATAGCGGCTCGGCGTTAGAGGGTTAAAGACCTTGGTGTGATGTTGAATAGGAATATGTTATGCATTGATCAAATAGCAATACTATTGGCAAAATGCAAAGCAAAAATGGGAATGTTGTTCCGGCACTTCAAAAAAAACAAGAAAAGCCGAACATATGATTATGCTTTATAAAATGTATGTCGTAGTCCACTTGAATATTGCAATATAATAGGTACCACAATACCAAAAGATATTGCACAAATAGAGTGTACAAAGGTCCTTTACAGCTAGAATAGAGGAAGATATAGTCTCAAAGAGAAGAGAACGCTACATGATAATACAGGCATGGAAACAGATAGAAGGAATTACCAAAAACATCATGGAGCTAAAAATATCAGAAAGAGCAAGCAGAGGTAGATTAATAGTGCCTAAAACTATACCAGGAAAACTAAGGAAAGCACACAGGACATTAATCCACCAAGCATCAGCATCAATAATGCAGCATCTATTCAATGTGCTACCAGCTCACCTGAGGAACATATTAGAGTGAGCGTAGATGTATTTAAGAATGAGCTCAACAAATATCTAAGATGCATCCTAGACCATCCAAGATTGGAAGATGCAAAATATACCGGAAGATGCATTAGCAATTCTCTGGTAGACATCAGAGGTGCCTCACACTGAGGGACCTAGGGCAACCCGAATGAACTCTAAGGTGTAACGTAAGGTCTACTACAATTCTGCTATAACGAACAGCACTAGCGAGAAATCTCTCATTTAAAGCCAGAAACCTGCAAGGACGCAATGCACTGCTTTCTGCATTACCAGAGCACTGATATGCAAATGAGGTGTGTCCTATGGTCAGAATAACCCCCCACAAACAATCCTGAACAGTTTTATGGTCTCTTTGGATGCATCCATAAACCAATGTATCAAATTTGCGAGGAGGGAAAGTTCATAGAACTCCCCTTATAGGGTTCCTGCCGTTCCACCCTCATGCTACTATTTCTATGACTTGCACCAGAAGAGAAGGGCAGTCATGTGGCGCTCTTGGTGGTGCCTCAGCATCACCAAATTAGAAGAGCTCCTGCAAGACAACAGGTGGCTGAGGACAACCCACCAAAGTAGATTTATGCATTTCTAGGTATCTGTCTGCTAATTGGGCATGAAATCTAACTTCTATCCTTTTGCCCTGCCTTTTAAAAAGATGAAGGATTCCTTCCTGAAGCAGAAATCCAGGAGAAACCTATCAACCTTGTAACACGAGTAGTGTGTACATAGCAAAGTCTGACAACATTCAGATGGGAATCTAGTAACCACATGTAGAGTTGTCATCAGTTCAAAACAAGTTTTGAAACTGATGACCCTGTAGCAGGCAAGAAGAGTTCTGAAGGACTTTATTATGAAAAGTACTTTATCTTAAATCTGGATGTCACAGATGCTCTGACCTCTAAGATGCATCCCAATTTTGACCAGCAAAATATTGAAAATAAACATAAAAGTATGGTAACACAAGTTAGTTAGTTATAAATGATTTAACCAGACCACAAACTAATGGCTTTGTTTTGGTTGGTACACTACATGCACTCAAGTGTCTCAATGCATTGAAATAGCCTACCCCAGGCTGGTACAACATATTGATTATTGTTGTTTTTTCAGTTAATTTATCTTTAAAATAATTCCATGTTTTTTCAAGTTCACTGATTTTAATATTAAATAAGCTTTTCTAAAGCTGGCAGACAAGCAAACTACAAGACAGATTATGAAGTAACATATATTGGTAATTCACGACCAGCCATTTAGTGTCAGAAATTTCCTTGGCCAGCACTGTCTCCATGCATGAAAATGGATGAGGTTCAGCTAGCAAAGTATTTTAAGATTTTGACAGCGTTGGACATAGTCTAATGCTGCAATTCTTTTTCATCTCAGATAACAGATAAACTAAACACCACAACAGGAAATATTAGAAACATGGAATAATTGACTGCGCAGTGACACAATGTAAAATATGACATGAACATGACATCCCAAACAAAATAAAAGATTAAAATCCACACAATATGACAAGTTTATAAATAAATTTGTATTTTTCATAACTAACAAACCTGTGGTCTTAACATAAGGGAAAATTCTCTAGCACCAGCTGGAGTCTGGTTAAAAAAAGGTTACAAGGGGGTGGTGGCATCAGGAGATGACTAAGATGGCGGTGTAAGCAAGTAGGAGTCGACCTCCTATACCCCATCAAGTAGGAGTCGACCTCCTATACCCCATCTCGGAAGCAACGCATCAGTTTTCTCTAGCAGGTAAATTATGAGGGGTTGGCTTGAGGTGGACAATATATTTAACCCTCTGGTGATCCGATGACACAAAACCGCGTCAATAAATTTTTTGCCGTAAGTGCTCCGATGACGTGATTTCCGCATCATCTGTAAGTTATTTTCAGGAGAAATTCACCAAAAAAAAAAGGAGTCATCCGAAGAAAACGAGGACTGCGTCACTGCGTGGGCAGATCTTAAACCTACAAGAAAACGTAAACAGGAAACCGATAGGTATCGCGCATGTGCTGCAGTCCTCCCCCAACCCAAGCACTTATCCCCCTGTTTTGACCGAGTTCAGCAGGTCTTTTTAGCACTCTCACTTTCTTGCTTTGTCGTCATTTATCTGCATTTGTGAAGTGCTTTCACTTTTGTTATTGTTATAAAAGTGTTTGCAAGTGATTGCTGGGTATTTTGAATATTATTTAGTGTTTTTCAATAAGATAAATAGTGAAGAATTTACTTTTTTTACATATATTTCTGTCTTTCAACAACATTTCCGTCTTTCAGCTTCAATTGCTCAATTTTTTCTGGGAACACTTATTGCTTTTACATGGGCTATTTACAGAAAATTTATTCAGCTTTACATTGCAATTTTCACTTTTTTCTTAGCGTTATTCATTACAAAGTAATTACGAAAAATGTAAGTGTAAATATGAACACTTGCGAACCCAGTCGAGCCATGTAGTTCAGCCTAGGGTTTATGAGTGCGTGAATAATTTTTTGTACACCTGTTTGTGCATCTGTAAATAACTTCAATGTGCATGTATTATATATATCATTTGAACGGCCATTCTTTGTATTTTATCGTGCTGAACAGAAAAATGTATACATATCAACGTTTCTAGATAAAAATCTTTAGCAAACAATTGACTTTACATGAAAAAAAAAATCTATTTTGAGGAAGGTCTTTGAAATTCAATTGCTTCAGGGTATAACAATGCTAGATATTATTTACTATATATATTTAGGAAGGTAATATGAGTGAATACCACTACCACGGGAAAGATTTATATCAAAACCCCGAAAAGAGCGGTGAGTCGTTACAGCCCTACACTTTCCATTGACACCAGCGCCACCTACTTCATTCCTTTTAGCTTCAATTGCTCAATTATTTACTATATATATTTTCTTTATTTAGCTTTCCATTGCATTATTATTTATTACCGAGTAATCACGAAAAATGTCAGCATCTATATATACGCATTGAACGCCGTAGTTCAGCCGGAATTTATGCAAGCGTAGATAATTTTTTGTACGCCTGTTTGTGCATCTGTAAATAACTTCAATGTGCATGCATTATATATCATTCAAATGGCCATTCTTTGTACTTTATCGTGCTGGACAGCAAAATGTAAAAATATCGTTTCTACATAATCGTTGCTGTATATTTTCTTTGAAAAAAGAATTGTCCGTAATCTAACGACAATTGCTCGATTTTATTCTAACAATACATATATCTTTCTTTTGTGCGGTTTATAGGAAATTTATTCAGCTTTCTAATGACACCTTTATTTTTTTTCTATCTTTACTCCTTACTTAGGTATGATACGAAATATTAATATATGTAGGTTGGAAAATCTGAAAACTGCACTCCGTAAAAAATTAGCATTTTTTAATCGGTAACAGCTAATTAGCAAACACATTTATAGCAAAATGATTGCTTCCACATGAAAGTTCAAACATTTCCACACAATTTATGTATAAAATAAAATCCCCAAACCTAATTATTATATTTTTCAAGATTCTAAAAAAATATCTACGATTTTCCTTAAAAATTTCACTTTCATCATGTCTTTTTTATTATTTCTAAGCCTTGCAAAGATTTTCTGATTGCTTTAGGAAAAAATTCAATCATTTGTCGACATTATAAAACAAGCCAGAAGCCTATATCAGTTATAGTTTGGACATATCAATTTTTACAATGAAACTTTTCTGCGAGAACCCCACTTTTCCCTCCACGACATAAGTCGCGTACCGGGCAGCACTACAGGAACCCCCGTAATTGTGAGAGGGTTAAAACCACAGGTTTGTTAGTTATGAAAAATACAAAATGATTTAAAAATTTGTCAATTGTTCATACACAGAACAAACCTTTGGTCTTAACATAAGGGAAACTTACTTTTGGTGGGAGGATAGAGAAACCTTAAAAGCGACAGGAGGTTTTGATCACCTGGGCTCACTTTCTGGCCAAAGAAGGACATAGGAAGTAGTCATATGCCTCTGAACTGTAAAGTAAAAGATTATTTGCCAGCCAGAAATCTGGGTTAAGAGGCAATGTGGGATTCCTGTTACATTGTGTCTTGTAGTGAAATAAAGAATTCAACTGTTGGAGACATCAAAACTATATTAGCCTCCAGCCTTGTTTGTCGTCATTTCCTCTCTCCTCTTGTAAGAGACAGGAAGGGACTTGCTTCCAAAATAGTTTGTATTGTGTATGAACAATCAAGTAAAACTAATGGAAAGGAGTTCTACACTCACCTGTATCTGACCAGTTCCAGTGCATGATGGATAATTTCTCTCCACTGCCCACAAGTAGAGGAGAAAAAAGGGAGAGGAAGAAGACCAGTCAAACCATTCACTCTCACTTTCAAAACCAACATCTTAGGAAAAATACAAACTGCCCCACTAGGGGCACTGGATGAGCTACACAACTTGTTGAGCAGCCACCACCAGACCCAAGGAAAAAATGTCCATGGACCTGTGGGCAATGTCCCACAGACAGAAGGGTGTGGAGGCAGTGTGGCGCAGCCATGTACCAGCCTTTAAGATCCTTTGAACCGACAGGTTCTTTTAAATGCGATGGAAGGGCCTAGACCCCTAACATCACATGCTCTTGCACTCACTGAATTGGCTTCTGGATTTGAAGAAGTAGAATAAGCTTGTTTTTAATTACTTCTCGAAGCCAAAAGGAGATAGTATTCTTGGAGACTTCCTTCTTGACCCAGCCTGTACTAACAAAAAGTCTTTGATAACCTGGTCTGAGGTGCTGAGTCCTTTTTAGGTAGTTACACAATGCCGTAACAGGACATAAAAGTAAATCATCAGGGTCATGACCAACAAAATCTGAAAGTGAAGGGATGGAGAAACACTTAAATCTGTCATCGTGCATGGAGGGATTTTGAGTCTTGGCCACGAATTCTTCCGGGACAAATTTGAAGGCTACAGACCCCCAACCCCTTGTGCGTGTGTAACGTCAGAAGATAGTACGTGTAGTTCACTTACTCTCTTGGAAGATGCTAAGGCTAACAGGAAATCCATCTTAAGAGTTACATTCCTGCCTAGAGCATAGAAATCCCCCACGAAGATGATACGTTAACGTCTTTCACATGTAGAACCAAACCTAAGGCAGCCCTGTATTCCTTGATTGCTGATACTGAAAGAAGTTTCTCCTTATGGAGGAAAATGAGGAAGTCTACTACTTGTTAAATAGTAGTTCCGACTGGAGAGAGACCCTGATGACGACACCGATCACAGTAGACGGCCCACTTTCCCTGGTACATGGCTGTAGAAGACCTCCTGAGGTAACCTGACATTTCCATCGCTGCTCTGCGAGAAAAGCCTCTCGCTTGCAGGAGATACTGGACAGTCTCCAACCATGAAGAATTAGGGACTCTACTGACTGGTGAAACCTCTTGATATATGGTTGACACAGACAGTTGTGCCAAAGAGGATCTCTCTCGGTGCTTCTGACAGTAAGGCTAGAAGATCGGGGTTCCATTCTGCGTGAGGCCACATGGAAGCTACAAGGGTCATCCTTTGGTTCTGCGAAATCATCAGTCTATTGATGACCTGACAGATGAGGCAAAAGGGGAAGAAAGGCGTACACGTCCAAGGTGTCCCAAGGATGTTGAAGGGCGTCCTCCACCACGGCCCAGGGATCTGGAACGCCTGAGCAAAATATCTCTAGTTTTTCTAGTTTTAGTTTTCTGTAAAAGAAAACTATCGTGTTGGCTTTGTCTGTCCATCTGCACTTTATTCTGCCCACACTTTTTCTGTCTGCCCTCAGATCTTAAAAACTACTAAGGCTAGAAGGCTGCAACCTGGTATGTTAATCATCCACGCACCAATCATCAAACATACCAAATTGCAGCCCTCTAGTCTCAGTAGTTTTCATTTTATTTAAGGTTAAAGTTTGCCATAATTATGCTTCTGGCAACCATATAGGATAAGCCACCACTGGGCTGTGGTTAAAGTTTCATGAGCCACAGCTCATACAACATTATACCAAGACCACCGAAACATAGATCTATTTCCCTTCGTCTGATGGGAACAGAAGGAGCATATGACGAAGTTGAAGAGGAAGAAGAAGGAGGAGGAGATGTACGATGTCTCTTCCTGGATGCCTTCACCACTTATTGACCAAACTTCTCCCTGAAGAAACCTATGACTCTATCGCAAACAGATTGGATATGGGAGTCAGAAGGAGCAGACATGGTAGTTGATGGCATCGACATGGCTGATGTCACAGAGTGGGGAGCGGTGAGTGTTGTCAATAGCTGAGAGGAGGCTAAGGTGACTGAAGTTCTAGCCAAAGAGTGATGGGATGACGTCACTGAGACAGAGGTCTTGGAAACTGTCATAGCAGACGAAACTGGAGAGCGAGAAGCTAAACAGTGAGACAACAGGCTGGAAAGGGTTGTTACACCTGGTAGGCCAGAATAGTCCAAACACTCTGTCATTTTTTTGTGTGTCACCACCTGAAAACACAGTACGAGGGGGAGCAGTCTCTAACCCCCCACAAGAGCAGGGGTATCCAAATAAATCATAAGCACTCCTGCACCCCGAACTGAATCTTCCAAGGCTGAAGCTTTAGAAAAATGAGAGGGAGTAAAATCTTCACGGCTAGAAGAAGCAGCGAGAAGACTTTGGAAAAGAAGAGCAAGAACAAGGGAACGAAGCTGATGTTGCCTCTGAGGAAGCAAACCCTTCCAAAGATGGTGGTGCGAACCTCCTTCTATATCTCTTCTTATCAAAATTCTTCCATTGCTCAGGAGACCAATCAACACATTCAGGGCATGGGTTACTTATGCTGCAGTTGTGAGACATACATCTGGTACAAGTGGAATGAGGGTCTTTCACAAAGGAAGGCAGGAATTGGGAGCAAGGATTACTGTCAACCCAAGATATTTCGTCTGAGTTTTGGAGGGTGAAGGATGGTTGTGGGTTTGCATACTCAAGCAGAAACACACAATATACAAAAACACACAAATAAATAGATTAAACCAGTATCCAAGAGCGTAAGCACCCAGGAAGTGGACAACAACCAGCTTTGAGAAGAGAGTAGTAAAAAACACGACCTCCTACAAAGGCACTCAGAAAAGAATGACACGATGGTTCTGAGATGGGTATGGGAGGTTGACTTCTCCTGCCTCACACCGCCATCTTGGCCATCTCCCAATGCCCCCAATGCCACCAATTCCTTGTAACTTTTTTTTAACCGGACTCCAGCTGGCACTAAAAAATTTTCCCTCATGTTAAGCCCAAAAGTTTGTTCTGTGTATGAACACACAGATATTAACCCTTAAATGCCTACTGGACGTATCATACGTCGACTAAAATTGTCTGTTGGGTGCCAAGTGGACGTACTGTACGTCGACTACAAAAATTCAACCTTCGGTCAACTTTGACTCGACCGAAATGGTCGAAAAATGCAATTGTAAGCTAAAACTCTTAAATTCTAGTAATATTCAATCATGTACCTTCATTTTGCAACAAATTGGAAGTCTCTAGCACAATATTTCGATTTATGGTGAATTTTTGAAAAAAACTTTTTCCTTACGCCCAGCAAGTAACTCTTTAAAAAATTTCAGAAATTCTTTCATTTTGTCGTAATTTTTGCAGTTTTATATTAGCCGTTACTTAAAGTTTTATATATGAAAATGTATGCAATTTCATGTAAAATACAGCAAAATACAACCCATGGTTGTAGCTTTTATCAGTTTGGAAATATTTTCATATAAATCACGATAACTGCCAAAATTTCAACCTTCTGTCAACTTTGACTCAACTGAAATGGTCGAAAAACGCAATTGTAAGCTAAAACTCTTACATTCTAGTAATATTCAATCATTTACCTTCATTTTGCAACAAATTGGAAGTCTCTACCACAATATTTCGATTTATGGTGAATTTTTAAAAAAACTTTTTCCTTACGTCGCGCCAGAAATCCTTTTGTCACTTTGTCGTAATGTTTGCACCGTTTTATATTAGTCGTTACATAAAGTTTTATATATGGAAATGTGTGCAATTTCATGTAGAATACAACAGAAAATAACTCATGGTTGTAGCTTTTATCAGTTTTGAAATATTTTCATATAAATCACGATAACTGCCAAAATTTCAACCTTCAGTCAACTTTAACTCGACCGAAATGGTAAAAACGCAATTATAAGCTAAAACTCTTACATTCTAGTAATATTCAATCATGTACCTTCATTTTGCAACAAACTGGAAGGACAATATTTCGATTTATGGTGAATTTCTGAAAAAAAAAAACTTTTTTCCTTACGTCCTGCGCAGTAACTCGGCGAACATCTCAGAAATTCTTTTGTCACGTTGTCGTAATGTTTGCATCGTTTACATTAGTCGTTACATAAACTTTTATATATGAAAATGTGCGCAGTTTCATGTAGAATACAACAAAAAATAGCTCATGGTTGTAGCTTTTATCAGTTTTGAAATATTTTTACATAAATCACGATAACTGCCAAAATTTCAACCTTCGGTCAACTTTAACTCGACCGAAATGGTCGAAAAACGCAATTGTAAGCTAAAACTCTTACATTCTAGTAATATTCAATCATTTACCTTCATTTTTCAACAAATGGGAAGTCTCTAGCACAATATTTCGATTTATGGTGAATTTTTGAAAAAAACATTTTCCTTACGTCCGCGCGGTAACTCGGCCGAACATCTCAGAAATTCTTTCGTCACATTGTCGTAATGTTTGCACCGTTTTATATTAGTTGTTACATAAAGTTTTATATATGAAAATGTGCACAATTTCATGTACAATACAACAGAAAAAAAACTCATGGTTGTAGGTTTTATCAGTTTTGAAATATTTTCATATAAATCACGATAAATAGAAAAATTCTACTTTCGGTCAACTTTAACTCGACCGAAATGGTCGAAAACTGCAATTGTAAGCTAAAACACTTACAGTCTAGTAATATTCAATCAATTAGCTTCATTTTCAACAAACGTGAAGTCTCTAGCACAATATTTCGATTTATGGTGAATTTTTTAAAAAACATTTTTTACGTCCACGAGTTCTTAATTCATGCATCATTTTGTGATAATATTTTCTCTGTGTTGCTTTGATCGTTTTACAATTTGTTATATACCAAAATCATCGCAATTTAGTGTACAATACAAAAAAAAAAATAACCTGTTAGCTTTAACCGTTTTGCTCACAGTGCGATTTGTATAAAATTATATATGAAAAATTTTTTTGCGCTGTCATATATTTCAATATTTATATATGATAATGATATTTTTTCATTTCTGATGGTTGCATACTAAACTTCAGGCAATGACAAAAAAAAAGGAGTCAAAAATGAACTCTTAATCTTAAAAACTAAGCGTGCTGTGATTTTTGAAAAAACTTTTTCCGCTTCAGCGCTGACTCCCGAACGGCGCCGGCATACGGGAGACGTTTTTGTAAATAGAGGCTCGGCGTTTAAGGGTTAAAAGAAGAAAAAACGAATAAGGATTCCTTACAGTCAGGGTCATTTGGGAAGAGCAAAAATATCAGTAATACTAATATACAATAATTAAGTTACCACTTGTCTCTTAACTCGTCTATTGTACTCTGCCTCTACAGGAATGAATCTGTAACTACACCTACTTTTTGTTTTTTCATGATACTTTTGTTTATTTACTATTAAAAGTAAAGATAACATACTTTTCATTCATGGGTCACATACAAAGAGTTCAGATTACTCTCTAGCAAAGATAACCTTTCTCTGGGGTTAGGATAGGTGGATAAAAACATAGCCTTTGGCCTCTAGGAGGCAGACACAATTTATGACTCATTTTAGGAGGAAAACTACCACACAGTTTGGGCCATTCCAACTAAAGAGAGTATGTAGCACGTACTCTTTAATGGTTAGGGTTCGCACATCTGACTCCAATCCTAGTCAATCTCTACTCAAGAAAGGCAACTGTTAAATACTTTGGAGACTGACCCCACATGAATTCTAGTGCCTTTCTATGTCATTGCTTTAAACTCTGACCACAAAGCATGAGATCTTGAAGAATCTGAAGGGGGAGACAAGACATTATCAGTGCCTGAGTGAGTGAAGGATGGTAGTCTTGATACAAATGTGGTGATACTCCGTTCCTTGTCTCCATACCCTACAAAGGCAAGATGAGCAACCCTTTAAATCTACCAGCCAAAATAATGAGATAGTTACATATTAAACCTTCCCTCCCGCCTTCCTTCCCCCCTTCCCTTGCACCTAGATGTAGCTAAGAGAGGATGGAAAGGCTGGAAAGTTTTCCTTTCTTTCAAGAAATGAAACAAAATGCTAGGATACTGGTATGGGCTAAGGGAGGCTGGCTTCTTCCCAACCAAAGAACCTGAAGGTTTAGCACCAAGCAAAGGTTTGCCTGAAAGTCACTTTGCTGCCATTAAGTGTTTGATATTATATTGAGTGGTGGAACTAAGAACTCAGGACTCCTGCTCCCCTGTCCACCATGACTTTGTATTAAATCTGAAAGGGGTAAAATGGAATCCAACTGACCTAATGCGAAGGTTTCTTCCCCCTCCCCTTAAGGAAAGAGAGGAAGAATGGAAGTGTTTGACAGCAACAACGGGGAGAAATAAGGCATGACTGCAATGCCTTTGTGCCCTTGGTTCAAGTCCTGCTTCTCATTCATGCAAGAACCAGTAGGTTATGAATGCCAATTCTGTTGTGAAAGGAGCCATCATTGATATCGCTATGGCATCCTACATAATGGTAGGGAAGTTGTCTGCTTGATTGCTGGATAACATGCAACCTTCTGATCCACAGGTCAGAATGTTACCCCAATCCAGAACACCACAAGGAGAATGCAACCACAGCAGTCAGGATAGCTGTTTAGCCTCCTTAGTGGTCCTTCAAGAACTCTGTACTGTAAGATTCACATCAGGACAGCAGTGGTTACTCCCTCAAGACCACTGGGCTCACCGAGAGCCCAACGAACTATGTACTGACACTAGTGCAGGGGTACTAAAAGGAGCCAAGACCCTCCAGAAGTACTGATTCCTAAGGCAAGAGTTGAACTTACCATAGAGAGGCTGATATATCAATAACCTGAGTTCTCTTCAGAAGTGAATGCACAGGAACAGCAAAGTCAATGCCAAATGCTAAACAATTATTACAGAAATGTAACCTTTAAAAAAGGTGGTTCATCAACCCGTACATTTTCTCACGATAACAACTTGGACTAACACATAACCTCTCAAAATCATGGTACAAAATATGCAAACTTCTCTACAGTCAATCGAAACTGAACTTACTAAAGCAAACATGCTGGCATGCACCAGCATGCAAGTCCTAGTCAATGGACTAGAATATCCCTTATGAGTGTAATATGACAGAGAATCTCCCTGATAAGGCCCGTGTACATGCCAACAGAAAGGTATGAAAGCTGCACAAGCTTAGGGAAAAGTCTAGGCCTATGAACAGATCCTCCCAGCACTCAAGTACTGTAAAGGGAGGTCTGTTATAAGCCACCAACAACTCTGCATCCATTCAAGTCTGAAAACTATGCGCACTGAAGGGAGGAAGTGCAACGAACTCACCTGCACTTACTTAGAAATGCAAGGGAGAGGAGTCACTAAACTCTCCACAAACCTCGGGAGAGTTAGTGAAATGTGATTCACCAATCAATAGACTTTCTCAGTTTCTGCAGTCACTGCCCAAGTGAACAGGAGTGTGCACACACTCTGCTGTGAAACCACACTACAATACTACACAATACAGAAGCTACCGTATAGAGGGATGAAGAAATTTGTTTTTATTTAGCATTTCCCAACGTTTTGTGAGAGAGAGAGAGAGAGAGAGAGAGAGAGAGAGAGAGAGAGAGAGAGAGAGAGAGAGTGTGTGTGTGTGTGTGTGTGTGTGTGTGTGTGTGTGTGTGTGTGTGTGTTGTTGTAGAGTGGTTCGGTTGTTGGAGTTGGTTTTACGGCTGTCTCTCTGTCTGTCGGTCTGTCGGGAGTTTTTCGTTTTTGGGGAAGTCTTGGGCAGTTGGGGTCCAACCTTGAAAGTGAACGGGAGTTCGTCTGTTTTTGGGACCACATTAATGGTTCATGTGTCTCTTCTTTTTTTGTTGGTTTTTGTTGGTGGAGGGTCGGTTTAAGTTTTTGTTTGGTGGGTGTGTGCTGTGATTGGCGACCGTGGACCTTATCCATCTCCAGCAACCGAAGATCAGGGTGAGTGTTGCGTGTTGTGTTGTTTGTGGGTGTGAATACCGCCACATAATATTTGGCGCCCAACGTGGGGCAGCTGGTATTGCAGCTGCAAGTGAGATTGGTGGCTGGTAGTGTGACTGAAGAGAAGGATGGAAGAGGAACTGGTAAGGTTGAGAGAGGAGAATACGTGGTTGAGGGGTGAGAATGAGAGATTGAGGAGTCAGTTGGAGGAGGTGGAGGGAATGCTAAGAAGTGCAAAAGAAGAAATGAAAGGGGAGATGAAAGAGTCAGAAGAGAGAATGGAAGAGATGGATGGATAAAAGTTGGAGGGAATGATGAAAAGTGTGGAAGAAATGATGAAAGGTATGTTCAAGGGTGTTTTTGGAGAAGGGGCTGTTGGAGGCAGGTTCTCTGGAACGTGTGAAGGGGCAAGAGAGAAAGAAAAGGAGGAAGAAGTGAATGGAAGCTTGAGTGATGAAAGTGATATGGGAATAGGAAGTAAGAAACGAGGGAATGAGAGGCAGGGTAAGGAAAAGGGGAATGAAAAGCAAGGGAAGGAATAGAGGGAAAGTAAGGATAAGTCAGGGGAAGAAAAAGGGAAGAAGGGAAAGGAAAAGGAAACTGGTAAGAAGGGTAAGGAAGTGGGAAAGGCAGGAAAGAAGGGAGAGGGTGAAGGCAGTAGTGATAGTGAGGTGGATGGAGGTGAGTGGATAAAAGTGGATAAAAAGAGGGGGAAGAAGAGTGTAATGAGTAAGATGAATGTAAGTGCAGAAGTGGACTCTTTGTATCTGGAAGAGGGTATGAAAGGACAGAGCGAAAGTAGCGAAAGTGAGAGTGAAAGTGAGAAAGAAGTGAGAAAGGCTATGTATGTGAGGGAGGTACCCCGGTGTGAAAAGTATAATGAGTATGGAAGTAGGGATGTGCATGATTTCTTTAGGGAGCATGAAAGGTTTTGTCAGGATAAGTATGGGGAAAGTAAGAGAGTGTGGGCACGAGAATTAGGAGAGTATTTGACTGGGTTTTTACTTGATATGTATAGGGTTATTATGAGTGTGGGGATGTTGAGTATGATAAGGTGAAAGCTACACTAGTTGAGCAAGCGAGGCGTATGAAAGCGAGTGTTAAGTATAAGAGGAAGAATGAATTTGATGAGGCAAGAATGAAAGCTGGGGAAACCTTGTCACTATATGCTTGTAGGCTGGAGACGTTGGCAAGGAAGAAGTTTGGGGATGATGGGATAGATGAATGTAAGGAGTTAGTACGGAAGTTGTTAGGGACAGTGCCAGATGGAGTTAGAGAATTTGTGAACTTGAAGCGGAAGGAGAAGAAAAGATGGACGAATGAAAGGTTGACTTGGGGAGAAATCTTGGAAATTGTAGAAGATTATGAGCTTGACAGGGTTATAAAGAGAGCAGAAGTGTAAGTGTAAGGGCTGGGGTAGATGAGAGAGTACCAGAGTTTGGAAGCTTTAGGGATGCAGTGTTGAGGGGCCCAATGAGAATGGCCGATAGTGTAATAGATAGGAGTGTAAGAGCAAGTAATGTGGAGGTGCCAGTGAGGATGAATGGTGGGTTTGTAAGGGAACAACGGGTTGGACGGGTTAGGGATAGTAGTGTACAAAGGGGAAGGTCGGTGAGTGGAAGTCGAGCGAAGTGTTTTAGATGTGGAAAGGAACGACATACAAAGAATGAGTGTAGGTGGGCTTTGGGAGCGTGTTTCGGGTGTGGGCAATCGGGACATTTGGTAAGAGAGTGTACGAAAGATAGGGGGGTAAAATGCAACAGGTGCGGACAGGTGGGTCATATTGCTAATGGTTGTAGGGGTACCCGAGTGAATGTAATATGTGGCAACTGTGGTAAGAATGGGCATTATGCGAGAATGTGTTCAGAACCGAGAGCGAAGTGTGACGAATGTGGAATGGAAGGGCATGTATCAAGTGTATGTAGACGAAAGAGGGTGACTGTGACAGCGAATTCGGGAAACTGAGTGTGAAGGGGGTTCAAATGGGTGGATCCTCCAGGATGCAAGCGGTGCGTGATGCATGTACGTGAGGGGTTGTTGCATGTGGGAGGTTTTGCTGGAAAGACTGACGAGTGCATGAGTGTGCAAGTGTGTTGTAAGGGAGTAAGATTGATCGCCTTAGTAGATACCGGGTGTAGTATGAATGTCATATTTAAGAATGGATGTGAGAAATTGAGGAATACGTGTGAGATTAGGAACTGTCAGGGGGAAGTAAGAGGGATTGGAAATTTAGGGGTAGCAGTGGTTGGAAGAGTGTGTGAACGGTTAGAAATTTGGGGTGTAGTGATGGATGAAAGTGATTTTTGTGTGATTGAGAGTACGAATGATAAATATGATATTTTATTGGGATGTGAGTTTTTGAAAAAATGCGGGATGGTGGTCCGTCCTAGTATGAATGTAATTGAATTACGTATGAAAGGGGATGTGCTTGGGGATTTGTATTTGGGGAAGGATGGTAGGGTTGAGCAAAAATTGTGGAAGAGAGTGCCTGTAATTGCGACAGAGAGGGTAAAAGTGCCACATGATATTGGAGAAGTTGTGAGTGTGAAAGTGGCATGGCCGGATAGCCTCGGGATAGCCAACAATGATAGGTGTGAGTATGTGGTTGAGGGAATAGACATAAATAAATTAGTCTGGGCAAATGTGTGTGTATATGATGGGGTTTTGAACATGGGAGATCCAAGGGTATATATAACGTCATTGCCGAGTGTCAGGAAGAAGCGAGTCCGAGGAATATGTGAGGGAGATTGCGTGGGAATATTACGTATGTTGGTGAATGTGGATGATGAGAGGTACGTGAAGGTACGGCAGGTGATGACAGGTGATTTGAAAGGAGTTAATGATTGGACGTATGAGGAGTTGAAGGAAAGAGTAAAGGTAGATGAAAATGTAAGTGATAACGTAAGAGAACGATTGAGGAGAATGTTGTGGGATAGGCGGGGCATTGAGTCGTGGAGACGAGGATTTTTGGGGATCAAGCTTCCCGAATTTAAAATAGTTCTGGAAGACGACACCCCCATATATCAGCGTCCCCGACATTTTTTCTCCGTCTATCAATCGGTGAGATAGAGGAGCAGTGTGAGGAGCTTGAGAGGGTGGGAGTGATTGAAAGGAGTGCGAGCGCCTGGAATAGCCCCATTGTACCGGTACGTAAGCCAGATGGAAGTTTGCGAATGTGTGTGGATTATCGGAAGGTGAATGAAGTAACTGTGAAAGAGCGATTCCCGATGAATGTGGTGTCTGATTGTGTGTACAAGATGAATAGAATGGAAGTGTTTACAAAATTAGATCTGGTAAGGGGCTGTTACCAGATGCCTCTGGAGGAGGAGCAGGCATATTACGGCCTTTTCTAGTGGTTCCTGCCACTACCAGTTCCGAAGATTGAGTTTCGGACTGGCTAATGCGCCTGCTGCCTTCCAAAGGGCAATGAATGTGGTTCTGGCTGGGTTTGATCGCAAGAAGGTAACTGTTTTTATAGATGACATTTTGATTGCGAGTGAGACTGTAGAAGAGAATATGGAACTGCTTGAACGAGTGTTAGAAAGGTTGGAAGAAGTAGGAATAAAAGTAAAACTTGAAAAGTGTGCTTGGTTGGCTGGGAGGTGGAATTCCTAGGGCATATGGTGAGTGGAAGAGGTGTAAGGAAGAGTGATAAGTTCGTGAATAAGGTAAAGGAATTTCCACGTCCCCGGACCGTGCGTGAGTTGAAAGGATTTTGGGTTTAATTGAGTTTGGAAGGAAGTTTATAAAAGATTGTTCAGGATCGGGAAACCACTTACTGAATGGACGGGAAGAGAAATTGTGTAAGATTGAAATGGGATGAGCGAATGATCAAGTGTTCGAGAGATTGAAAGAGGAGGCTGCAAGAGACGTGACGTTGGCTTTCCCGGACTATAGTGAGAATGCGAATAAACTAGAACTGTATACGGATGCAAGTAAATATAGTATGGGAGGATGCTTGGTACAAATGCAGAAGGCGAATGGGGAGAACAATTGAGAGTAATTGCGCGTATGTGAGCAAGGCGTTTGGAAAGGCAGAGTTGAAATATTCGGTGATTGAAAGGAATTGGCTGCAATAAGGTTTTGTGTGAAAGCGTTGAAAGTATTTTTGTATGGGGTAGATTTTGTGATACTGGACGGACCATCGACCGCTAGTATATATGGTTAAGAAGGAGAGTGTGAATGCTAGAATTGCGAGAACAATAGAGGATTTGAATGAGTTTAGTTTTAAGGTAGAGTATGTACAAGGTAGACAGAATATTGTTACAGATGCTATGTCACGTATGTGGACTGAACGAGATGATAGGGTTAGGAGCGACTGGGACCCGGACCAAGTACCTGTAGGATTTGTGGTAAAGCAACAGTATGTAGGGGAGAATCGAGTGTGGGAATGTCTGTTTGGGGTTGAGTAGTTTGGAAATAAATGGGTTGATTGATTTGAGTACCTGCGAGCATGAACGAGTTGCATGAAAAGGTGATGAATGAGATGCCGGAAGGAGGAGTGCGTGAGGAAGGAAGGGAATTAGATGAGGAGGAAAATGTTAGTGAAAGTGTTGTTGGTAGTGGCAGAAATGTTTAAAATTACAGTATGATTGTTCTTTGGATGGAATAGGCTGGTAGAGTATAAAGGAAGGGTGAATGAAAGTGGTACGAATGTGATTTTAAATGTTCACTGTGGAAAGGATACTTGTAGCTGGCTGGTTAAGAAAGGTGATTGTGGGAAAAATGAGGGAATAAGGGGTAGGGTTGAGGATATCGTTGAAGATGAATGCGATGAGGATGGTTGTGAGGAAGCTAAGCAGGTGAATGTAGCCGTGAGAGCGTGTATGCATGAAGCGAAAGGTAAATTAGTAACGAATGTAGTGGTGGATCAGAATAAATATTGTAGTTTGGTAGACACGGGAGCACAAGTGTCGTTAGTGAGTAGTACAGTAGTTAGTGAATTGGAAAGGTGCGATTGGGATATAAAAAGAAAATCAACGAGTGTAAGGATACATGGTTTGGGACAAGGGAGTGTGTTAGTATGGGAGGAGGTACAATTAAAAATTCAGTTAGGGGGATTTGAAATAATACATAATTTTGTAGTCATGGATGAGAATGATATGCCAACATGTTTTTTATTAGGAATTGATTTTATGAGAATGCATGATATAAGTGTGGATGTCGGGAGGGAATTTTAGGAAAGGGCGGCAGGGAAATAACGAAGGTTAAAGGAGGGGATGTGTCTAAAACTAGTTTTGTAGGTATGGTAGATATTGCAAGGAGTGAAAATGATTTGTTGAGTGAAGAGGAAATTAAGCAGATGCAAAATCAGTGCATGAATAAATAAATATGTTAAGAGAGTGTGTGTTAGGGGTGTAAGAGTAGGAAGTTGGCCGTCTGAGTTAGAAGTGTATAAGCGAAGTGCTAAGAGATTTGTTGTATGTAAAGGTATAGTTTATTTTTTGCATCAGGAAGGGATATGGGATGGGGAAGTGTATGTGCCAGTATTTTCGGAAGACGCAGCCGTGGGTATGTGTTTATTGGTGCATAATAGGTTTGGGCATCTGGGGAAAAATAAATTATGGGAATGTATGAGAGAGAGATTGTATGTGCCTGGATTGAGTAAAATTTGTGTGGATGTAGCGATTACGTGTGCGGACTGTCAGAAGGGTAAGTATCAAAGTGTGCATGCGAATCCACCTGTGTTGCGATTGCAGATGAAAGAGTTATTTGAGATGGTTGTGATTGATTGTGTGTCGTTGCCTGTGACTGCTAGAGGACATATGGGAATGGTTGTAATGGTAGATCATTTGAGTAAGTTTGCATATGCGGTAGCGATTCAGAACAAAAAGAGTGAGACTGTAGCGAGAATGGTGGGTCAAGTGATGTTGCCAATGTGTGTGTGCAAGCCGAGCCGCGAATGTTGAGTGACAATGGGCCTGAATTTGTTGGATGGGAGTTTGAGCAAATGTTGCGTGATTGGGGCATAGAACATGTGTACTCTCGCCGTATATGCCCAGTGCGAATGGATTGGCGGAACGAACGGTGAAAACGTTGACAGAGATATTACGTATGATGAGTGAATGTGATAATGATTGGGATGTAAACGTTGGGCGAGCGTTGTGGGTATACAACGCCACCGTGCATAAGGGTATTGGTATGTCTCCGTGTAAATATGTGTTAAATTTTGAAAAGATAGTGAGACCGAGATTGGGTCTATCTGATAATGATAGGGAGGTATGGAAGAAGGCGCATGAAAGGTTTGAAAGTTACAAGGTGGGCGAGAAAGTGTTGAAAGAAGTAATCGAGAAAGGGCGGTTGAATGTAAATAAAGTGCGTGGAAAATTTGAGGGTCCGTATGAGGTGTTGGAAGTTGGTCCCAGTGGGCTTAGTTATGTTGTAGGGGAAGTATGTGTAGATGGTAGTGTGAGAGAAATGTGAGCACATCACAACCAATTGCGTAGATGGAAGGATGTACCGGAATATGTGAGAGAGAATGGGGTGTATAAATGGTTGAAATCGAATGTGGGTGAACCAAGTATGCATGAGAGCTTGTGTATGGAGGATCAGCAATTTGTTTTGATAGAGTATGGTAAAAAACGTAAGAAAGGGAAGAACGTAAAGTAAACTGAATGGTCGTAAGTTGTGTGATAGGGGTGTGAGTGCCAAAGTGGAAATGAGTGATAAAGCGTGTAATATGGATGAATGGGATGGTATGGATAGAACGTATAGCATATGCGGGTTTGATATAACTGAGTTAACTGAACGTGTAGGGGTTAGTGAACGGTTGGAGGTGAGCGAAAGTGTAAGAGTAAGAGAGCGTAGCAGTGATAGACGAGTGATTGAAAGCATGAATGAATCGTTGCAAGAATTGGAAAGGTCAATGAGCGAATGGGATGGGTTAGTTGAAGAATTGGGGAGGTATTTGGGAACGAGTTAGAGGGTATAGATGAGATTGTGGATGAAATTGAGAGTGGTAATAGTGAAGAAGATAGCGTGAATCTGAGAGAGAATGGAGGAGAAAATGTAAATCTGAATGTTGCTGGAAGAGAGAGCGAGTCTGAGAGAATGATTGCGTGCCGCGAACGCGATCTAGAGGACCTGCTAGTGAGCATCCGTGGGTGTTGCGTAAAGGCGATTTGAAAGGGGTGTGAAAGGTGTTGGTTGGGAAATGCTAAAAGGGGGAGAAATATAGAGGGATGAAGAAATTTGTTTTTATTTAGCATTTCCCAACGTTTTGAGAGAGAGAGAGAGAGAGAGAGAGAGAGAGAGTGTGTGTGTGTGTGTGTGTGTGTGTGTGTGTGTGTGTGTGTGTGTAATTGTCGTTGTGAGTGGTTCGGTTGTTGGAGTTGGTTTTACGGCTGTCTCTCTGTCTGTCGGTCTGTCGGGAGTTTTTCGTTTTTTTGGGGAAGTCTTGGGCAGTTGGGGTCCAACCTTGAAAGTGAACGGGAGTTCGTCTGTTTTTTTGGGACCACATTAATGGTTCATGTGTCTCTTCTTTTTTTTGTTGGTTCGTTGTTGGTGGAGGGTCGGTTTAAGTTTTTTGTTTCGTGGGTGTGTGCTGTGATTGGCGACCGTGGACCTTATCCATCTCCAGCAACCGAAGATCAGGGTGAGTGTTGCGTGTTGTGTTGTTTGTGGGTGTGAATACCGCCACAACCGTAACCCAAAAGGGATGTATCTTGAACTACCCACCACTAACATGTGCAAAATCTAATGACTGAGAAAGTGCCTAGCAAATAGGCAAGGTTGTACGAAGGGTTACCTGAACAATGGTCTAAGCATAGCCAGTGCAAACATCTTGCACAGCACCTAACAGACTGGTTCTGAGTAACTGCCCACCCCAAGTGCCTCCTCCAAGACACAAGGGGATGTCCTGAATACTTGAGGGCTCGGTCCTAGAATCAAACACCTGCTGAGCAAGCTGGATGAGCAGACTCATGCCAGAGGCTAAAAACAACCACCACAGGTGACTGAGAGCCTCCACCTACTTTAAAAAAAAGTTAAGTGCTCGTGAGACCCCCAAAGGACTTTTGTACTAGGGGACCCAAGGCCCAAATTTTGGAGGGGACCTATCATAAATTTGGCACAAGGGCAGACCTAAATTTTTTGTTACTTAACTATATCTAGATTGATAATCTAGAGGTCTGCTCAAAAATTTCTCTTGCGAACATGCTGAATATTTAATTTGAAGTAGCGTACCCTGAAGAAATTTACCCTAAGAATCCACCAAACACGATATTATGTTTTGTACCTGAAGAAATTTACCCTAAGAATCCACCAAACACGATATTATGTTTTGTTTTATATCTACACCCATTAAGCATAATAACACATTATCTGAATGTAAATCTATATTTTTTATAGGTAAACAAATTTAATGGAAATGTTTATGAAACTGTAGCTTTGTCGGCCATCTTGGAACCCAAGATGGCTGACAATGAAACCTGAATTTTCTAAATTTTTGTTAAACAGTCAGCAAAAGTTATTTTTATCAACTAATTTTCTGTTTCATCAGAACTAAAATGATATGAATAGATGAAGCAATTACTTCTGATCATAGATTAGCAGATTTTTTAATTATTGTAACTGGACTGATATGACACAGAACATCTTACACGTGAAAGGGTGATGTTCAATATCAGTACTTAACAAATCTTCTAAACATACTGTCATATCTTTTCTTTATACTTCATATGAAATGATGTTATTTGAAACTAAACAGGTTTCTATGATCAAACAAGAAATTTTAGTTATTACTTGAAGCACGTGTATACTCGTATACTCACCGTGGGATACAAACTGTTTATAACAGTTCACACTCTTTATTGACTGACTGCCAAAATATTAATTTCATGCATTCAGTCAGCATTAATCATAATTGTCTACAGGTAGTTTCAATATTTTTCATGTTTAATGATGCAAAATGGATTCTAATACTAGTAAACACAAACTTTCAAACAGACTATTCTCTGTGCATCCTATGCCAGAGGTCAGGAAGTGAAACACCCCATAATTTGACAGAAAAAGGATTACCATCATTGCAATATGCTGTTGGTAACAGGAAAGATAACGTAGCATCAAGACTAAAAAATTAAGTGAACAGCGATGATTTTAACCAGAAGAACCCTTAATACCATGGAAAATGTAAAAAGTTATATACTAATAAAAAAACTGTTAACCAGAAATCGTGAACATGAGATGAAAGTCCCACCAATAGAGATATTCCAAATATTGAGCCTTGTGGTATTACCACTACAAAAGCATCAAAGCTCCGACAATCTAAGAATAAATTACAAAGACGAATGCTTTATTTGTGGTAAAGTTAGGGACAAAAATGGGTCAAATAAATTATTACTAGTTGAAGCAGTAAATTTCCAAAAACAATCTGGAAGAAAGCAAAAGAGCTTGATGACAAAGTAATACTACACAGGATCCAAGGGTTTGGCAATAGTTGCCTTGCTATGGTGGCTAATGATTTCCAGTACTACAGAAATTACTCCTTTAAATATAGAAGAACTCCAACCTTATCATCAGAATCAAGAGCAAATCTTACTGACAATGGGATTACAGTAATTGGTTGCTAAAGTACATAAATGACCAACTAACTGAAGATCCTGAGAGTATCATCTTGATGAGTGTGTTGTGCTTAACCCTTAAACGCCAAGCCTCTATTTACGAAAGTGTCTGCCGTATGCCAGCGGCGTTCGGGAGTTAGCGCCAAAGCAGGAAAAAAAGTTTTATTTAAAAAATCACAGCATGCTTAGTTTTTAAGATTAAGAGTTCATTTATGGCTCCTTTTTTTGACATTGCCTGAAGTTTAGTATGTAACCATCAGAAATGAAAAAAATATCATTATCATATATAAATATTGAAATATATGACACCGCAAAAAAAATTTCATATATATATTTGTATACAAATCACGCTGTGAGCAAAACGGTGAAAGCTAATGAGTTTTTTTTTTTCTTTCTATTGTACACTAAATTGCGATGATTTTGGTATATAACAAATTGTAAAACGATCAAAGCAACACAGAGAAAATATCACAAAATGATGCATGAATTCGTAAAGAGCAGACGTAAAAAAATTTTTTTAAATTCACCATAAATCAAAATATTGTGCTAGAGACTTCCCGTTTGTTGCAAAATGAAGGTAATTGATTGAATATTACTATACTGTAAGTGTTTTAGCTTACAATTGCAGTTTTCGACCATTTCAGTCGAGTTAAAGTTGACTGAAGGTTGAATTTTTTCTATTTATCGTAATTTATATGAAAATATTTCAAAACTGATAAAAGCTACAACCATGAGTTATTTTTAGTTGTATTCTACATGAAATTGTGCACATTTTCATATATAAAACTTTATGTAACGACTAATATAAAACGATGCCAACATTACGACAAAGTGACGAAAGAATTTCTGAGATGTTTGGCCGAGTTACCGCGCGGACGTAAGGTAAATTCACCACAAATCAAAATATTGTGCTAGAGACTTCCAATTTGTTGCAAAATGAAGGTAAATGATTGAATATTACTAGAATGTAAGAGTTTTAGCTTACAATTGCGTTTTTCGACCATTTCGGTCGAGTCAAAGTTGACCGAAGGTTGAAATTTTGGTACATTGTGATTTATATGAAAATATTTCAAAACTGATAGAAGATACAACCATGAGTTATTTTTTGTTGTATTCTACATGATATGCGCACATTTTCATATATAAAACTTTATGTAACGACTAATATAAAACGGTGCCAACATTACAACAAAGTGACGAAAAAATTTCTGAGATGTTCAGCCGAGTTACTGCGAGGACATAAGGAAAAAGTTTTTTTCAAAAATTCACCATAAATCGAAATATTGTGCTAAAGACTTCCAGTTTGTTGCAAAATGAAGGTAAATGATTGAATATTACTAGAACATAAGAGTTTTAGCTTACAGCTGCATTTTTCGACCATTTCGGTTGAGTCAAAGTTGACCGAAGGTTGAAATTTTGGCACATCGTGATTTATATGAAAATAATTCAAAACTGATATAAGCTACAACCATGAGTTATTTTTTGTTGTATTCTACATGAAATTGTGCACATTTTCATATATAAAACTTTATGTAACGACTAATATAAAACGGTGCCAACATTACGACAAAGTGACGAAAGAATTTCTGAGATGTTCGGCCGAGTTACCGCGCAGATGTAAGGAAAAAGTTTTTTTCAGAAATTCACCATAAATCGAAATATTGTGGTAGAGACTTCCAATTTGTTGCAAAATGAAGGTAAATGATTGAATATTACTAGAATGTAAGAGTTTTAGCTTACAATTGAGTTTTTCGACCATTTCGGTTGAGTCAAAGTTGCCCGAAGGTTGAAATTTTGGCAATTATCGTGATTTATATGAAAATATTTCAAAACTGATAAAAGCTACAACCATGGGTTGTTTTTTGTTGTATTTTACATATAAAACTTTATGTAACGGCTAATATAAACCAGTGCAAACATTACGACAAAATGACGAAAGAATTTCTGAGATGTTCAGCTGAGTTACCATGCGGATGTAAGGAAAAAGGTTTTTTTCAAAAATTCACCATAAATCAAAAAATTGTGCTAGAGACTTCCAATTTGTTGCAAAATGAAGGTAAATGATTGAATATTACTAGAATGTAAGAGTTTTAGCTTACAATTGTGTTTTTCAGCCATTTTGGTCGCGTCAAAGTTGACCAAAGGTTGAAATTTTTTGTAGTCAATGTACAGTACGTCCGCTCGTCACCCGACAGACAATTTTAGTCGACTTACGATACGTCCAGTCGGCATTTAAGGGTCAAAATACCGTGACTGGCTTCTTGAAAATGGACTTTTGCATACTACCTATAAATTTTCTATAATCAAATAACAATTTGAGCCTTATTATAAGTCACATAATCAGAAAGTTATCATTGTACCCCAAGGAAAGTCCTCTATACTGTAATATGTTCTTAGACTACAACAATAAGTTATTTGATAAGAAAGATAAGACAGTCAGAAGATGATCATTATGATTATGATCAAGGCAATGATAGTGATAATGCTAAATGTAGCACATCACTAAGTAACAACAGAATACTGTACTTTATCATGCTGCTAAATTATATAAAAGGAATTAAAGGAGGACTCAAAAAGAATCAGGATTATGAGGCAAACTGAAGATCTTAATATTCAAATCTCTTATGAAGCAGCATCCAAAGTTATACCAATGTCCCTCTACAATTTTTTGGCAAGGTTAGCAACAGACTATCATTGGTCAGAAGGTGGTTCAGACAAAGCTGAGCTTGAAGATTTTAACAGGGAGAAAGTCCTCAACCTGGAGCAAGATGTTTTTGTTGCAGTTATAAGGCACGCCACTACCTAAGCATATTGGGACATCTTTGTATATAATGAAGCAGTCTAGGAGCATGGAGGTAGTAACTATGTTGAATAGATTTGGTAACTGTGCCAGTTACCAGGACAGCCTGCCCTCCTCACTCAGGTTTAGCTTCCTACCTGAAGCAGTTCCAGTGGTCATGGAAAGAAGACTGCTACTACAGACTCAAAAACATAGGGCTCCAAGCACATACAGCAACATCAGGCAGCACTATATGTGCTGCAGCAATAGTGGGCAACATCATACAGGTTACAGCAACAGCAAACTTCACAGATGACAAGTAAGAGAATGTGTATAAACCCTTCTCCTCAAAAGAGATGTAATCAGGGAAGAAGTCAGAAGGACTTTGGAAGATACAGGAAAGAGGTAAGCCAACACTTGACTGATGTCTCCTCTACCTATTGCCTCCCATAAGCAGTACCATCTCCCCTACAACTACAACAATGGTAAAACTGCAAGGAAGATTATTGCATAACAGTGGGGATTCATTAATAATGACAAAGGGTAAGATGGAACTAGTCCTTCCAACCTCTAAAAATTCTCCAAAACAAAAACCTCAAGTTCAACTTGGCAGTCAGGAAGAGTGCTGTAATATGTCTTCACATAATTCAACTAATGATAAAGTATACTCCCATAAAAAAAAGGCAATGGTTTGTATTTCCGAAGGTACAAACAAACCAACAGCTTTGAGAAACCATCTTTGGGAAACAGGTGTGACCCTGCTGTAATGGATTCAGGATCAGAAACCAGTTCCCCTACCTACTACATCTAGTTCTCTCAATGAAATCTTATTTTTTGTCTGGAGTCGGTAACTGAGTGCATGTAAATACAAAGGGTTTGTATTGTGTGATATACATAGAAGACAGTATTAAAAAAGGGAATTTTTTTTTTTTTTTAACAGTGCTATGAAAAGGTTTCACACACACTCAATCACTGGCTGCGGTCAACCCTTTTTACACTCATTCTAGCATTCTTTACAACTATTTAAAAAACTTTATTTCTATCTGGCTAAGACAGTATACAATGTCCAAGAGCAGCACCAGGACACAACAGAAGTGTTCCTCAGGTGACAGTTAAAAAATATAAATTTATGTAGTCTCCTCGTGCTCTAGAAGTCTACAATACAACACAGTCTGGCACTTTCCAGTTCATAACGTCACTCAGTTAACCCTTAAACGCCGAGCCTCTATTTACAAAAACGTCTCCCGTATGCCGGCAGCGTTTGGTGAGTTAGCGCCGAAGTGGAAAAAAAGTTTTTTTCAAAAAATCACAGCACACTTAGTTTTTAAGATTAAGAGTTCATTTTTGGCTCCTTTTTTCGTCATTGCCTGAAGTTTAGTATGCAATCATCAGAAATGAAAAAAAAATATCATTATCATATATAAATATTGAAATATATGACAGCGCAAAAAAAAATTTTCATATATTTTATACAAATCGCGCTGTGAGCAAAACGGTTAAAGCTAACGGGTTATTCTGTTTTTCTTTGTATTGTACACTAAATTGCGATGATTTTGGTATATAACAAATTGTAAAACGATCAAAGCAACACAGAGAAAATATTATCACAAAATGATGCATGAATAAATGTTTTTTTCAAAATTCACCATAAATCAAAATATTGTGCTAGAGACTTCCCATTTGTTGAAAAATGAAGGTAATTGATTGAATATTACTAGACTGTAAGTGTTTTAGCTTACAATTGCAGTTTTCGACCATTTCGGTCGAGTTAAAGTTGACCGAAAGTAGAATTATTTCTATTTATCGTGATTTATATGAAAATATTTCAAAACTGATGAAAGGTACAACCATGAGTTATTTTCTGTTGTATTGTACATGTAATTGCACACATTTTCATATATAAAACTTTATGTAATGACTAATATAAAACGGTGAAAATATTACGACAACGTGACGAAAGAATTTCTGAGATGTTCGCCAAGTTACCACGCAGAGCGTAAGGAAAATGTTTTTTTCAAAAATTCACCATAAATCGAAATATTGTGCTAGAGACTTCCAATTTATTGCAAAATGAAGGTAAACGATTGAATATTACTAGAATGTAAGAGTTTTAGCTTACAATTGCGTTTTTTGACCATTTTGGTCGAGTTAAAGTTGACCGAAGGTTGAAATTTTGGCAGTTATCGTGATTTATGTGAAAATATTTCAAAACTGATAAAAGCTACAACCATGAGCTATTTTCTGTTGTATTCTACATGAAATTGTGCACATTTTCATATATAAAAGTTTATGTAACGACTAATGTAAAACGATGCAAACATTACGACAACGTGACGAAAGAATTTCTGCGATGTTCGGCCGAGTTACCGCGCGCAGACGTAAGGAAAAAGTTTTTTTTTTTCAGAAATTCACCATAAATTGAAATATTGTGCTAGAGACTTCCAGTTTGTTGCAAAATGAAGGTACATGATTGAATATTACTAGAATGTAAGAGTTTTAGCTTATAATTGCGTTCTTTCACCATTTCAGTCGATAATTGCATTCTTTCACCATTTCAGTCGAGTCAAAGTTGACCAAAGGTTGAAATTTTGGCAGTTATCGTGATTTATATGAAAATATTTCAAAACTGATAAAAGCTACAACCATGAGTTATTTTCTGTTGTATTCTACATGAAATTGCACACATTTCCATATATAAAACTTTATGTAATGACTAATATAAAACAAAGCAAACATTACGACAACGTGACGAAAGAATTTCTGGCGCGGACGTAAGGAAAAAGTTTTTTTTAAAAATTCACCATAAATCGAAATATTGTGCTAGAGACTTCCAATTAGTTGCAAAATGAAGGTAAATGATTGAATATTACTAGAATGTAAGAGTTTTAGCTTACAATTGCGTTTTTTTACCATTTCGGTCGAGTCAAAGTTGACCGAAGGTTGAAATTTTGGCAGTTATCATGATTTATATGAAAATATTTCCAAACTGATAAAAGCTACAACCTTGGGTTGTATTTTGCTGTATTTTACATGAAATTGCGCACATTTCCATATATAAAACTTCATGTAACGGCTAATATAGAACAGTGCAAAAATTACGACAAAATGACGAAAGAATTTCTGAAATTTTCGGCCGAGTTACTGCACGGGCGTAAGAAATAAGTTTTTTTCAAAAATTCACCATAAATCGAAATATTGTGCTAGAGACTTCCAATTTGTTGTAAAATGAAGGCACATGACTGAATATTACTAGAATGTAAGAGTTTTAGCTTACAATTGCGTTTTTTGACCATTTCGGTCGAGTCAAAGTTGACCGAAGGTTGAAATTTTTGTAGTCGGCGACGGGTGCGTCCACTTGGCACCCAACAGACAATTTTATTCGACATATGATACGTCCAGTAGGCGTTTAAGGGTTAAGTTACAACAAAGCAGTCTCTAGTACAAGTAACTTCAATGAGCAAGTCTCTTGTCATTTTTTTATATCTAAATATGGACAGCATACAAAAATCTACAAAACCAGGAGTAAGAGCAAATGTGAAACTTTCCAATGTATTAATACAAAATGCATTTATGTCATGATTGTGAAGATCTGACGTTAAAGTAAGCATGCAGTGATGACAAGCTATAGGAAGCAGGGAACGCAACTGGACTGTTACTTAGTCCTCCAGGACAGTCTGAAATAGAATAAAGTCAAAATGGTGTACGAGAGAACATAACCACAAAAAATCCAATAGAGAACTATAATCATAAAAATCAAATAATATTAACTAATAAACAAATTCAAAGCAAATATTCTAACACATAAAACATTACTGTATTTTACTTTATTTCTCCCCTCCAGTGCTCTCTTACACATCAAATTCTCTTTCTTCTATTACAGTTACATATTTGTTATGCAGTCCTCAAATACGACAAACTTTAAATTTAATGCACAGTAGTCCTAAAGCTAAAGAACAGCAGAACCGTTCAAACTACAAATGGTCAACTAGTCACAAAATACATCCATAAATATCATGGTGTTTTAATATATTTAGCATGTTTCTACATTAGTCCCTCTGTTTTCAAAGAAAAAAAAACCCTATACACTTGCCTAAAAAATTACCTTTCCTCTCAAACAACTTAAAAGGAGAGAAAAAGTCAGTCTTCTCCTAAAAGGTAATCTCCTACTTCTAGAGAGATATCAGTTGTGCTCAATCTGATGGTAAGCTTTGCTCATCTCTTGGAAGATCAGGGACAGGCTCACCCGTCGTCTTGCTCGGGGAGAAGAACCAGTCCTCAAACTGGCTATAGCCTTATGATCCTAGGACAAGGAATAGAACATGCTATCCCAGAAGAAGAGAACTGTGAAAATTGAGAAATATCAAGTGAGACAGAATCAGAAATTCTATGCTGATCCTTAAAAAAAAACACCAAGCGCTCTACCTCAGCCTCAAGGTGAGGCTCTTTGTAATCCACTGGGATTCTTAGGAGGATTAGCAAGATTCTTGGTATTATCTACTGAAGTCAGGTAAGATGGGGAAACAGGCAATTCAAGGACAGAATGAGAAACTTAACCTTTAGATCTAGTGAAAGGGGGACTAAATCTCTTAGCTGGCAACAATTCTTACAAGAAGTGCAGTCTACTGACCTGAGTCTCTTCTGGTAATCTAAAGCCTGACAAGTGGTTGTCAAAACTTGAACTATAAGACAAAGCAATCTGATAGATCTCAGTACTGTCAGACTGATGACTTGAAGCTGCGAGAATAGAAACAGTGTTCTACAGTTGTAGATTCATCAGAGACTTGATTTTCAATAAACCAGTTTGGGTCTTTATCATCTGGAGACAGAATACTCTAACTATCAGAAAGTCCTGAATTCTAGAGGTTGCAGTGCATTTTCTGCAGCAAAAAATTATGTTAAAACCTCCTGATGGGCATAATGGATTCAGGCAGAAGAGTTGTCTACGAGTCAACCAACTCACCTTCCCACATCACCAATACAGATTCCCAAAATGAAATCTTTAAATAGTTCTGGAGCCATGATGGGAATCACATTAAGTTTATTTGGATTTTTCTCCCATAAGTTTAATGGCCAATGGTTGTTCCTCCTTAACACTGGGAGATAGAATGGTCATTACAGTATATTCTGGTATTCAGTACCAGGCTCCTCTTTTATGTCCTTGCTGGCTTTGCCTTTAACATGGGATATGAGGGTTGTTACCTGAGGTTGCTGATTCATTATAAAGTAAATGAGTTTTTATCTTAAGATTGAGGGGATTTGCTTCAAAATTTTTACCCCTTATTCTACAACTAATAATGAAAATTCTCTCATGGAGAGATTTAGAAATTTAACCTCTAAGTTCATTTGTTTTGGAGTTGAAAAAAATAATGACGTCACTTCTCAAAGCTAGCTTTGAAAAAAGTAAGTTTTGAGAAAACAGCAAAAGAAAAATATTTTTGGACTTTCAAAAATCGTAAGAGAATCTGGACATCTAGAGCAAGTTATCCCTATATAATTTTAACCCATTTTCTCTGACATCCCATAGAGAGAATGGGATATCTTAGTCAGTGAAAATTACTTTTTAATAAATCTTTTTCACAATTGTTTTACGTTCTTTTTTTTACAATTTGTTGTTTACAGTGCTGTACAAGCAATGAAACAAAATTGTCCATTAATCAATCTAAACATCTTTTTTAGCAATAACATTTCAAGATATGTTTATTTATATCTTAAACAGTCCAAAACAGTGAATAAATCAAACTTTATCCTATCCAGGATCATTCATAGCTTCTGGTTTTTTTACAATTTGTCATTCACAGTGCTATACAAGCAATGAACAAAATTGTCTGCTAACCAATCAAAACATTTTTTTAGCAATAATGTTTCTACATATGTTTATTTATGCATAAAACAGTCCAAAACAGTGTATAACTTACTTGATTCTACCATGAATTACTCATACAAACTTTTTTAAAGTCTGTTTTGCAATTTACAGTTCACAGTGTCATATAAGTGATTAACAAAATTGTCAATACACGTCCAAAATTTTTTTGGTATTATCGCTTCAAGATGTGTTTATTTAGACATAAAACAGCTGAAAACTGCTAATAACTAAAATTTGACAATTCCTTGAAATTCAGGGGTGGGCGTGCCTCTTAAGCATGCAGCAATAGCTGTTGTCACTTCAGGTGGTATAAGAAAGAGTCCAGGAACACTCTTTCTTTCTGACTTTGTGAAGTGATCTAGTGGGCCTACAACAAAAAGAACAATGATCTTTGTGACTATCCAGTCTTCCTACTTTGATAATTTGCATGAGACCTTTCCACATTCTTCCTAATACTCTAGAAGTTGGGAGGTGCACTCATAACCTTTAAGTCTTCAACACTGATGAAACACAATAAAGTGTCACTAAAAGACTGGTTACTAGAAATCAGTGTTGTCCAAGATTTCATTATAAACAGCAATAGAGTGTATACAGTAACTGAAAATTCTCTTATGTCTTTCCTTGTCATGACAACTTCCAACACAAAGATCTAGCACCGTAGGATTTTTAATTACCCTGCTCATTAACAGTGTCAAATACATTCCTACAAACATATCAATAATATTATGTATGAAAAATATACTTATTTCATCAACCTGCATGTCCAGCTTTGCTTCAAAACTTCTTGTACCTTTTATACAAAAATATTTACACAAGCATACAAAAAATGCAGTAAGCCATTCACATCTATGCATATTTCCCTAAAGACATAAAAAGAGTACAGTCACTAATTATAACAAAATAATAAACCTAAGACTTATCTTTATTATCTCAACATGCAATGTTTTAAAATAATGAAAACTGATAACTAAATACACAGCACTCATAACAAAGCTAAGATAATAAATTTGTGCTTAACTTACTTGATACACCTTTTGGGTTTTGGTATAAAGGGGTCATTCAAAAACTGTCGTAGAATTTCAGTGCACTTTTCAGAGACTTGGTCAAAGGGAAGAGTTTCCATATACTTAGCTTCATCTCCTGATATCCAACCCAATAACAGAGTTTCTGACACTTTTGTAAAAGAGTAAATCTTCTTGAACCATCGCTCACTGACAGGTTCTTTAGGGTCTATAGGATCCCATAACAACAACACTTCAGTTAAATTTGGATTTAAAAATGGGCGCTCATATTCTAAATATATTTTGTCCACTACACCAAAGCAAAGTCTATTAATGGAGTCCATCTTGTATTCTGGGAGAGGTGGATCAAACATTGTCTTTCCATTTTCTTTCAACACACCTAGAGGAACTGTGCAAATAACGTGGTCTGCATAAAATTTCTTCCCATTTTGGCAAACAACCTCTACTTTGGGTCTCCACCTCCTTGATGGAGAAGCTGCTAGTGATGTTGAACCACTTTTGCATTCACCAAGAAGCCCATCTGAATTATCCTCTGGTTTATTCAATAGGTCCTGCCCTAGTCCAGAATCAACAGTACTTGTACCCTCTAATCCCACTCTCCACCTCACACACTCAACTGCATGACCTTTCAGCAGCTGCGATTCGGGGATATCTTTTGTCAGTGGACCAAGAATACTGCTGTAACCACCTGGCAACACAATATTGCCACCAGGAAGCTCTGTATAACTACCAATTTCCATAAGATCAATTTCATCCATACTATTGCAACCACTAATGCAAGTTTCACGGTTAAGTAGATAATTAAAAATCAGGTTTCTAATATGTCTCTCATGCTCTGGGAACTGTTCTAAATATATAGATATTTCTAGTCTTATGTGTTCCCCAACACTTTCTATTCCATCTGGAGGAAGGTATTTGCATAGAAAATATTCTTCACATCGCCTGAAGAACCAAAAATATGCATCATATATTTCCTGAAAAGACAAAATTTTCTTACTTATGTCATTAAAACAACTGTAGGTCACAATAAAACAAATCTATTAATGTTATCAAAACAACTGTGGGTCATAGTAGTGTCACTCCATTTTAAAGTTTCCTTAATGGAGCCACTAAATACAAGAAAACAGATATAACTGTAATTAAATGTACATCTTTTAGTATCTAATCTTTTAGTATCTTTCAATCTCATCTAAGCTTATATAGGATTACACAAAATCATATTGCAACAAACTCATACAATGCTACAAATTTTGATGCCCTGCTTAGAATGCAAAACAGTACTACTGTATCAATTAAATTCCTTGATCCATGCATACACTAAAAAAATCCTGCATCTATACCTTGATTTTACTTGTATGGCAAGCTAATATCATAGCAGAATTGAGACATCTGGTCTTTGAAAGTTGAATACATAAAATTTTAAAGATAATTTGTATTCTTCCTGTTTTCAGGGCCTTTTAAGTAGGAGTATCCCCTGCACAAGCTTGAAATGGTCACTGATTGGTTACAGTAAGCAGGTGTTTGGCAGGGCACTGCCCGCTCGCCTGTCAGTAACCTGTCACTTTTCCCTTTAACACACATGGACTATGTTGGGTTGGCTAAGATGGGATTATAATAAAAGGCCCAGGTTTGTATATCTAGGAAAAATACAAATTATCCTCAAAATGTGGTATTTTTTTCTTTGAGAATACAAACCATCACCTTTTATGTATGCCGACAACTGATGTTTGCTTGAACAGGGTTAGGAATAACACCAAATCCTGAGTGCTAAAAATGGACGAAACCATACATTCTTTGTAAGACTAGAAATTCTGTTCAAAGGACACAGGGTCAGAAGGGGAAGTAACAAGTCCACCTTCTAGTTGTCCAGCATTTGAGTGGAAGCAGCAAGGTAGCGTGACCTGACAAAAGTACCAGGGATTAATGCCAAATTTCACTCATGCCATTGGAATCTTCTCAGCATAGGGATCAAAAACCTCCTCAAACCTCAGAGAGAGAGAATGAGGGTTGGTATTTGTAAGGCAGTAAAAAAAGGGACATGACACATCATCTATTTTTCAAATGAGCTATATCAGTCAAAAGGATTAAAGAGAAAATTTGTGCAAAATCCAAAGAATGCAGGGATTGATTGACTGACTGATTATGAAATTTGGATCTTGAAGACCAAGCACCGGAACCCTTCAGGATTATTCAGCGACGTAATGAAGGTGAAATATAAGACTGATAATGAATAGATGAATGACAATATACTAGTAAAATTCAGTGTTAAAATATGAATGTAAAAAATGAAGAGTGATATTAGACAGAACCAACAAAAAATGAGTATATATTAAACTTTTATATTCAAAATATATACTTATTATAAGAATAAATATGACTAAAATCTTTATTAAATATACTGAAATCATATCTCATTAAAATAACCAGATTCTTTCAGATAACTCATAAGGTTATCTACCTCAACGTCATCATTTAAAATTTCTAAAATAGTCTTCCCCGTTAGTAAGTACTTTGCCCTAAGGCGATTAAATTTAGGACAGTGCACCAGCATGTGCTCAACAGATAGCTGACCACCACAGTGAGCACAAACTGGGGCACTAGCTCCCTCTAAAATATAGCTATGAGTGAAGTGGGTATGGCCAATCTTAAACTGTGTTAGGATGATCTCAAATCTTCTGTTACAATTAAAACCCAAACTCCAAAAATCAAAACTTTTTCTAATGCTTCTGTACTTCCTATCTATGTATAAAATGGGGGAAGTCCATCTCTGCTGCCATTTTGTACAAATGTATCGTCTGATAACTGGACGCATACCCAAATGTGGCACCTTATTAGTTAAGAAATCACATCTTGCAGCATCCTTTGCTTTATTATCAGTCAGTTTGTTCCCTTCTAGACCAGTGTGCCCAGGAATCCAACAAAACTTTACTGATTTGTGGCAAACAGAAAGATAAAAAAGCCATTCCTGAGCCTTTTGAATTAAGGGATGGGTAGGGTTAAACTTCTTTAGGGCTTCTAAAACACTCCTTGAGTCACTATACAGTAAATTACTGTGGATTTAAATTTCTTATCATGTGCAAGATTTAAAGCATCAACTATGGCTGTTGCAGGGAGACATTTCTCATTTTATCCAAAATATAAATGGAAGAAAACATCCCAAAGGCTATGGAGTAGTCATGTGGGCTGGGATTGAGCCCACAGCAAGAAAGTTTGACTGAAAGGATCAAGCTATCATAGAGGAGCCAAGGCTTTTCAAGGTGGCAATGAATACACTCTTGTGTTTCCCTACAAAAGAAAAAGTCAAAGCCTCCCTTTCCAAAGGGTAACCATAGCATGTAACTACCTGATGAAAACCAAGTTCCTGGATCCTCCTTGGCTATCATGGGAGGGGAAGTGGGGAACAAAAACAAGTAGCAAAGTGGTCAATAGGTAACAGAGGTGCTGTGCCTCTGCAACTGCTTCTTAGGGATCCAGAGAGGTTCCCTTGAAGCAAAAGGAAGGTATACGGTAATGGAGTCTTAAAGGAATACCAAACAATGCTGGATTCCATACTAAGGATTTCTTCCACATCAAACCAAATGAAGATACGACACAGACTTATTAAAGAAAATGGTAGACAGGAAAGAATGTAAAATTATTGGAAGTCTAAGATTCCTCATCTAGAAGAGGGATGAAAACCTAATGTAAATCAATCAGTATTGGGAAGAACAGTTTGGATAAGGACTCCACCCTACTCTATCACTGTACTTCTGTTATCTTCTCTCCCTTTCCATTCCCTCTGCTTTCCAACTAAGGTTAAGAAGGCAAGATTAGGTGTTGGGTAAGGAACCATACCCCCTAGGGATGCAGGGGTCCATGAATCCAGCCTAAAGTCTATGGATCATGCTTCAATAATAAGAGCATGGAAGCCAAGAAAAACTTGCCCTCCAAAGAGAGTAAGTTAAGTGTCTAGGACTGTTCCAACTTGATGGCTGCAGGAACTCATTGGAAGCTGGAGGACAAAAGAAGAGAGCCAGTGTTGGCAAACTGCCCAATCCTGTGTCACTGACAACAGGTCAAGGTGGAAAAGAGAGAGAGAGAGAGAGAGAGAGAGAGAGAGAGAGAGAGAGAGAGAGAGAGAGAGAGAGAGAGAGAGAGAGAGAGAGAGAGAGTTTCACACAGCAGAAGTCTAAGATGCCTAGTCTTTTTGGAAGACTACCAACACCTCCCCAGGAAGTGACAAAATATTTTGATGAGATGGAAAACCAAATGAAGCAATAGAAACAACACCCAGGTAACACCTGGGGGTTTCAAGATGGTCATGTTCTCTTGAAAGGTACTATATATCCTACCTGAAGGACATCCACTACATAGGTCTCTGCCCATTATTGCTGCCATGCTGGCCAATGGTTCAACAGGCACCCTCCCACCATCGGAAAACGGAGCAACACTGGACCTAGTGTTGTCTGCCCTTCTTCTTACCCCTGGCCCCCTTCCTAACATGGGCAGGGAGCTGAAATGAGCACATCTAAGCACCTTTCACTGCTGGGGGTATAAGATGACTGGGTGCCCCTATGATAGGCTGAGGAAGCCTGGGTCTTCCTCGGAAACGAAGAGAAAGAGCCAGCCTGACCAATACCACACAAAGACCTGGAGGTCTTGTCTACTGCCTGGTGGACCAGCATATCATTGTTCTCAACACGAAGTCTGTCCACTGTGGCCTCCGTCTCCCCTCTAGCGAAGTGGGAAGTGGAACCCAGTACCAGTCTGTTTGTAGGTGCCAATGCTGACTCCAACCCAACGAACCTAGAGACCTGAGACAAAACTGTCTCACCTCTTGAGCACCAGGTTCATCCACAGGTTAGCTGTCTGGTGGGCTAGGTAGGTGATGGCCCTACCTCCAGACAACATCAGTCTCCTAAGTGTAGCATCTTCTGCGGGTGTAAGGGAACCTGGAGAATAGGATGCGATCTTGGCCATAGATAGAGACCAAAGCTCAATCCAGGACACTGTTTGGAATGCTGCCATGGCTGTCGACTCCATTGCTGCTGCCTCCAACTACAAGAGGGAGACTCCTTCCACACAGAGGCAATCCAATGACAGACCAGGACACAGACAAGTTGGGTTCAGGTCAGACTGTTTGGGTGGCAAAGGTCTCTCCAAGGCAACGTAGTATTTCCTCTGGTAAGTGAGAGGCGGAGGAAGTGCCTCGCTTGATCGGCTAGACCGAAGTGAATTCTCCTGCCCACACACAAGAGAGTTCACTTGGTCCAAAACCCTCTCGGCAAGCCTCAACCAAGCCTATCGAGACCCTGTGTTCTTTCTGGGGTTCCTAAAAGGACTCAATGGCTGAAAAACATTTATAAGAAAAGCCAAACTCTCTTCCTTGAGATCGCTGTACTGACTTATCAGATGCATGATCTCAACAAAATGCCTCTGTAACCTGGCAGCATCCGATTCCTGAGGCATAGGACCCTCAAGTCCCTCCAGATCATGGTTCTCCCAAGTCACTCCCTCCGCAGAAAGGGACATTCACCAGAGCCTCCTGGCGATTTGTTGACCACTCGAGCATACGACCGGTCCAGACCAAAGACCAATCCCAGAATGTATGCTTCCATGGGAGGGCTGGGATGGGGATGCAAACGGTCCTATTCCTGAACCCTAGGCCATTCTGGCTCCCTGGAAAACCCCGAGGAGATGTTGGTAACATGTGAGAGATCCAGAGCACCCTTGCTAAGCCTGCCAGAGGCCTAAGTCCCGGCAGGTGAACAAGGCTGTGGGCAGTCATTAACCTGCACTGACGATGTCTGCCCAGGTCAGGGAGATGGGTGCCAACAAGTGAACATGAATGGGGGCTGTCCCACAAATGTGCTCCAGTCTTCTTAGAATCAGAAGCTTCTGAATCAGAAGCTTCTAATAGAGAAGACTGGGTAGGGGACCTCCTACTGCTTTGCCCAGGTGAGCAGGTAAGTAGGCTGGTGTCACCATCCCAGGACTCTGCGCTACTCTCTTCGGAGAGTAGGAGGGGGTGAGTGAGCACCTGCCCGTTCTCTACTCACTTTTTCTTGCTGGACTGTGCTGGCATCGGGACCCAGGGACTGGGGACCCTTATTGGCCTGGGAAGGTGAGCTACCATGGCTGGTACTGGTGCGCTTGGGATCCATAGATCTCTGTGCAGTGGTTGCTCCTGTGCACTCATATTATTATTACTAAAGTAGTTTAACCAGACAACTGAGCTGACTTTCAGCTCTCATAGGGCTGGCCCTAAGCATTAGATTAAAATACTAGGTCCAGGCCTGAGGCCAAGCGCTAGGACCCAATAGATCATTCGGTACAATGATGAATGAATTAAAATGAAATTAAAAACTGCATATAGGCACATCCCCTCACACTGAAAAACATACATGCAATAAACACATTTCCTCAGACTTCCTTACATACAAACTACAAAGGTATATTAAAATTTAGAATATAAATTAAGCAACATTTTAAAATTTTGCCCTTTTTTTAAATTCAACAAATGTTGAAAGGGTTTTCGTGCTTTTATTATTTACTTATTTTTATATTTTATTAATTAAATTACAGTTCCTCAAGAACATCAAAATTGGAATGACTGAAAATGTAAAAGACTGACAAAATTTCTTTCATTAATCTATTTCCAAAAGTTGACATTCGCTGTTGGTCATACTTTCGACACTCATATAACACATGTCTGACCGTTATTATTACCCTGCACTCTCAGCACTAGGGAGCCGAGCTATGTGGGCTGCTCATTAAGTGCCCATGTGTCAGACAAGTATGGCCTATTCTGAGACGTGTTAAAATTACTTGTGCGTCTTTCTCCCAGATATGATGAACTCCATTTTTTAACATGAGGTTTTATTTGTTTCAATTTATTACTTTTAGATTCTTCATCCCATATATATTGCCATTTATTTATGATACCCATTTTTACGTGTTACATAAACAGTAATAGGGATATTCACATTTGATCTTGTCATGTGAGTTTCTTCTTTAGCTGCTTTGTCTGCATCTTCATTTCCTTTGACCCCTACATGTGCAGTGATCCAACATATTTCTACATTTTTTCCATTATTGTATAAGTTATGGAGATACGATTTAATTTGTTGTACTACATTATTTTTTTATTTGTAACTTTGAATAGCTTCTATAGCGCTTCTCAAGTCATTTAAAAATCACAAAATTATTGAATGATGATTCTTTAATTATTTTTATAGCTAATGCAATTCCATACAATTCTGCTGTGAAAACGGAAGCATTATTAGGAAGAGAGAACTGATAAGGTTTGTCTTGGGACACTGCACATATCCCACTCCATGTTCTAATTTAGATCCATCTGTATATATTGCGTAATGTGGACCTTTTCGGCTTATATGCTCTATTGTATGTAGTCTATGGTGTTCTGGTATATGAGTTACCTTTTGATAAATACTTGAGGTGTGTGCAAATTCTCATTTCATTCATTGTCCAGGGAGGAGGTGATTTTATTATTAAAGGCCCTTGTATATTTATATTCGGCGACTCAAACAATCTTATAGCTCTAATTGGGAAAGGTGGTGGATGGCTATTTATAAATAAATCTCTTAATTCAAATAATTTCTTTGTTGGAGAATCACTAGTTTGAATTCTTAAAGCACTTTTCATTGTTACTAGCTCTCTATGAAGAGACAAAGGCAGTTCACCACATTCAACTTGTAACAATGATGATTTTGGTGATGATCTAAAGGCTCCTGAGCATATTCTAAGGCCTTCATTGTGAACAGGGTCTAACATTTTCAGTGCTGCGTCAGATGCTGAGCCATATACTTCGCTTCCATAATCAATAATGGACAGAACTGTTGCTTTATACAGTACAGTAAGGGTATGTCTATCGGCTTCCCAAGCAGTGTTCAATAGTTTTCTAATTAGATTTAATGCTCTTTTACTTTTAGATTTTACATATGTAATGTGGACTCTCCAGTTCAAGTGAGTATCAAATACTAATCCCAAAAATTTTGCTGTTTGGCCAATTGGTATACTATGGTTTCTGATTTTTAAATCTATTTCTTCACCTTTTTTCCACTTTTTATTTTTATATAACATGATTGCTTGACTTTTATCTATGGATAATTTAAAGCCTACAGATGAGGCCCATTCGTCTATTTTTACTATGCTTTTATTAATGATTCGTTCTGCATGTTTTATTCGGGATGCTAAATAATATATGGCATAATCATCCATATACAGGTTACACTTGATGCCAATAGGTAGATTTTTACTGATATCATTAATTGCTAAAGTAAACAGTGTGCCACTAAGGACGCTTCCCTGTGGAACACCATTTCTGAGTACAGCCCCGTGTCAGCCGGTGAAATTCCATTGTAGCACGAATTTCTAGGTATAAAATGCTAGATATACCAGAGAAAAAGAGCTTTCAGGAAAGCTGGGGTTAACCCCTTTCAGATCGAGCGTCTTCTTCAAGGAAGACGTCGGTATAACGAAGGGTGAGTGAAGGATCACTACCACGGAGTCTTACTCGAAAGATATCTCCCTGTTAAAACCCCCAGAAGAGAGCGGTGAGCCGTTACAGCCCCCGCCTACAAACGCCCGCCAGCTCGGCGACACCAGCGCCACCTACCTCATTCCATTTTCTAGCACGTGTCTGCTACCACTCATTTTTTGTGTGCTTGTGCCCTTTTTTGGATTTTTTCATCATTAACCATGTCATCAAGCAGCTTTACCATCTCCAAGTTAAGTACCATCTTATTGTGGGGTTTTGTTCCATAATTTGGCTGTAATTGTCTTGTTTTTTCACAATTATGAGAACTTATTATGAAGCCACAGCGTCCTCCGCCAGCCATGTCGATCATGAAAAAGGCAACCCCATCAGTCCTTTTCTGTTGGGGTTGTCTCCTTGTCGTTATATGTTATTCATTGCCCCATGGTTCTCCTCCTGGCGGGTTTTCGGTGGCCCCCTTTTTTCGAGTTTTACATAATTGTTGGCCTTACGGCCTATTTTAGGGGGTGATGCCCGTCCAGGTCCCCCAGGCTGGGTTCCTTGTTATTACTTAGTCTACATTAGGCTATTTATATTATTTTTCTTGGCGATGGTGCTCTATTTGTTTTTATTCATTGTTTACCTCCTCGAGGTTAGGCAGCCTCAGATCTAACCGCTTTTAGGTAGAAAGCGCACCTATTTTGAGCACATTTTTATTTATTCTATGTTTGTGTGTGATGGTTTATTTCAAGTGGGGTCTTCCCTTGCCTATTATAGGCTAGTATTGCTTTCCTTCCTCTTGCCCTAGGCGTATGGTGAGGATCCATCAGGTTGAGGGAGTTTTGGTTGCTGTTTCTCCGGGTCGTATTTTTGGGGTGGCAGAGTGAGCCCCTTAGTTCTCTTCCTTCCTTTGGAGGAATAGAGTTCTTTGGGTGTGTCTCCTCTAGGCTAGCCTTCTTGCCCCCTATTCTCGGTCCCGGTTGGCTCTCGGCACAAAATTTCTCTCCTGTTTGCCTTCCTCCTCCCTTCCGCACTCCTTCCGTTAACCTAGGCTACACTTGGTTAGGTTTATTTTTATTAGGCTTCGCCCAGTCAGGAGTCGGGCATTGAGGCTTGGTCGCATCCCTCCCCTAGTAGTAGGCCACCCTCCTAAGTTTCATTATGCTTGGAGCGGTGTGTGTGTGCAGTTGAGCGGGTGAATCATTTCCCCTGTCTCCTGTTTTCATTCTCGTAGCCTACCACTCTTCCCTACCCCACCACCTCCCCCTTCCCCCTCATCCCAGCTTTGCTCTAATATCGTGCGGGTGACGCTAGATGGCGTTTTCTCCGAGTTGAGGGACCCCACCTGGTAGAGGGAAGAAAATCCCTCCCATATAGTCCCTAGCATCGCTGTGTTGGTGTTGGTGGTTCGTTTAAATTAACCTAGCTCGAACGATGTTCGAACACTCTCTCCACATTTCTTTTCTCCCCGCTCGGGTTTCTTGGTTGGGTTGTTTATACTTGCTTGAGAAAGCTTATGTTATATATCATATAAAGCATCTTGCCCACCTTGTTTCACTGGTGGGAAGTTAGAGGAGGGGAATATATAAGGGGGCGGATCCTCCGGTCTCCGGAGTGGTTTGCTCCTTTTTTTACCATCACTTGTTTATTTTTATTGTTTATATATATACATATTTAGATAAGTGTAATTTATCTAACGGAGTAGACTTCTCACTCCATTGGTATTTTATATTTATATGCTTGAGTCGAAACGAAAAAAGGGGTTCCGTCCGTTGTTTTTACTGGCAACCCTGTGGTGAGTTCCTGTTGTCTCATACCTTTCATTCTGCCGGAGTATTCCAGGGTCTGGAAGTATTTACCTTCCACTCTGTGTAATTTGGAGCTTGTTGGCCTAGTTTTGGTGAAAGGGATTTCTCCTCCACCGGAGCATTCCGGTTGTAAGGCTGAAATTCCCGGCCTTGCCGGCTTTAGATTGCTTAGAGTGGTAGGTTCATGTAATTTTTTACACTTACAGACTGTAGAGGCTGTGAGGAGCCGGGTGCACCGCTTCTTTGCAACAACCTTTATGGACACGTGGTGTGCGGACCCACGCTGGTTGTGCGGTCCGCTCGACGACCTGGTAGTCTGGCACCCGATGGCTGTGAGGTTTGCTTAGCTCTTGTCGCTAGCGTCCAGGACGAAGTCGGTAAGTGACAGTTTTCTAAATATCGATACGTTCCTCATTATCGAATATTGTTTACGTGGTTCTCGAACTATTTCTTTCGTTCTGCTAATTGTCGGTTTTCTTACAGGCGGACGAAGTCCTCCAAGAAGTCTGCCTTGGAATCCTCTCCGCGCTGGGTGGCTGGGTTTGGAAGGAACGTTCCGTCCGGGAAGCCCTATGTCCTCGACGCCAAGTTGAGGGACCTGCTCTACCCGCGGCGCACGGTTGCTGATGTCTGTGCCAGAAGATCTTGCCACCCCATCATCCAGCAGATCCGGGATGCGACCCAGCCACCCCAAGTAGGACATCTTTTACGCTGAGGTTTCGGAGGATGTCGCCGCTTTAGACTTGGACCTGGAACCGATGAATATGGAACAGGACCAGGTGGTAAGTAGCGAGGTAAGTGAGGTTGTGGGGGGGCGCCCTATTTGACTCCCCATCTTCTTCTGTGTCTTCTTTTTCAGGTTTTGTGAAGTCTTCCTCCTTGGGTGATAGAGCTCCATCAGCTATCCCCAAGTTGAAGTTGAAGACTTCATGGAAGGCGAAGGGCTATAAGTCCTCGTCTTCCAGGAAAGCCTTGCCTTTCCCCCCGTCGAAGGCTAAGGTCTCAGCACCTGTAGCCTCCGGGAGCAAGTCTGGTTCCTCTGGCAAAGGCGCGAGTAAGAGGGCATCAAAACCAAGCCCTCCTCGCCAGCCTGCCTTTGACGCGGAGGCTTTCGCGAACCAGCTTTTTCAACGGTTCTCGGCGGAGGTCGAGTCCAAGTTTACCAAGATTTCAGAAAAGTTGACCAGTCATGACAACATACTGGCGGGAATGGCTCGCCAGCAGGCGGAGCCGAACCCCAGTATGTCATCCCTGATACGGCAGATCTCCCTCCCTTTGACGATGTCGGGAACCCTTGGCGTTTATAGCCCTCCGGGCTATTCAGCATGACAGCAACTTAACGGTGGAAGGTCTTGGCACGAGGACGGTTGGAAGAACTGGAGTTCTTTCCCCCCGATCTCTTGCCCCCTACCCAGGCTTCGTTAGGCTGACGGAGGAAGCATATTCCATCGTCTCAGACAAGGTTCCTAGGGAGACAGTGATCTTTCCCTAGGGACCAGGCTCAGTCGGCTCTCCTGCGCACTCTGACGGAGTGGCAGGCTGACAACAATAAGCTGACACCTTTCAAGGGCAGTTTTACCATGTTCGCCCTGGGTGACAACTTGCCCACCCCTGTTTAAACAAAGTCGCTCTGGCTACGGCCCGAGCGTGCTTTGAGGGCAGTCCTTACCACAGCTGAGGGAAACAGACTCCACATCCCTGGTATTCCCAGGGGGTGACGGAGTTCTGGACTGATGCTTCCGTCCACATTCACTGTTGGAAAGCTGGACGCCTTTTGTACTTCCTCCCAGTTTAGTGAGCAGCTCCCCAAACTGCCGGAAGCCTTGCTAAAGGCGGAGTTTGACGCCCGGACTATTTTTTAGCCCGGTCCTTGAACTCCGTCTGCCTCACGGAAGCCACTGCCGTCTCCTGTGCAGACGAGCCATTCTTTCAGGTTTTGGCTAAATCCCTGCTGGCGGGATTTCAGTCTGACCTGTTTGACTTCATCATGGCCAGGCTCGAATGCAGGAAGTTTATTTTTGCTGATGCCACCATCCGTCACGAGCCTAACAAGCTCGTGAAGAGCTCGATCTGGGGCCTAACCTCTTCCCAGAAGAAGAGGTTACGAGTGTCCTTAGTGAGGCTACAAGGGCCAACCAGAGTCTGCGCTCTCACTGGGGCATTTCTGCCTACAAGCGGAAGACCACAGAATCTGGCGGCCCCAGGCCAGAGGAGGCAAACGATTCAGGAGGCATAAGAGACCCCATCATCAGGCGGTAGTCCAAGCTGCCCCGGTCTCGGCAGTGGCACAGCCCTCCACCTCAAAGGCCCATCCCCAACAATATGTGCTGGTTCAACCAGCTCATTCCCTTGCTGCACCTCATATGTTGCTTCACCAGCATACAATCCTACCTATGAGGGCTGTGGATTCTTTCACGGCCTTAATAGGAGCGCAAGGGGGGGAAGAGGCAGGGCCCCTTATAGAGGAAAATCAAACACCACCCCAAGAGGTAAGCCTGGACGTGGTAGAGGGAACAAACCCGCTCCCTCCCACTGAGAACACACAGGTAGGTGGTCGCCTGTATTGGTTCAGGGACCAATGGACCTTCAGCCCTTGGGCACACAGCATTGTGTCCAAGGGTCTAGGATGGAGCTGGATCAAGGACCCTCCTCCTCTGACCAGGTTTTACCAGCCACCCTCATCAATCCTGCAGGATTACGTGGCAGAATTGCTCAACAAACAAGCAATAAAGAAAGTAAGGCACCTAAAGTTTCAAGGCAGGTTATTCACTGTTCCAAAAAAGACTCCGATCAGCAAAGAGTGATCCTGGATCTGTCGCGTCTAAATCTTTACATAAAATGCGACAAATTTCGCATGCTTACGGTAGCTCAGGCACGGACTCTACTTCCGCGTGGAGCCGTCACCACCTCTATCGATCTTTCAGACGCTTATTATCACGTCCCGGTTTGCGGAACTTCTCTCCGTTCCTCGGTTTCAGACTCGGGAATCAAGCCTACTCCTTCAGGGTCATGCCCTTTCGGTCTAAACATTGCGCCCAGGATATTTACAAAGCTGGCGGACACGGTAGTCCAACAACTCCGGTCCCGAGGATATCCCTAGCAGCGTGCCTCCAGACGATTGGATAATTTGGGCACCAACAGTTCTAGAGTGTCGGAAGGCTACGTCCATGGTCATCAACTTCCTGGAGTCGTTAGGTTTTCAGCTGAACAGAGAGAAGTCCCGCCTGACTCGGAGTCCCGGTTTCAGTGGCTGGGTCTCCAGTGGGATCTGTCCTCTCACACGTTATCCCTCCCGCCTCCCAAGAGGAAGGAGATAGCATCTCTCACCAGAAAATTTCTGAAAAACCAATCAGCATCCCGCCGGTCCCAAGAAAGAGTCCTTGGGTCTCTTCAATTTGCCTCAGTGACAGACCTGCTCTTAAAAGCAAAATTAAAAGACATAAACAGAGTGTGGCGGAGTCGAACCAATGTCAAGCTCAGAGACAAGGTCTCCTCTATTCTTCGAATCTTAAAGGCGAGACTGCGGCCTTGGTCCACAGTCAGGGGCCTGTCCAAGACAGTTCCGCTTCAGTTTCCCCCTCCGGCACTAGTTGTTCACACGGACGCTTCCTTAGCGGCTGGGAGGATATTCACCAAAACAAAAGTACAAGGAACGTGGTCCACAATGTTTCAGCAGTTCCATATAAACACCCTGGAAGCTATGGCGGTTTTTCTAACTCTAAAGAAAATCCGCCCCCAACCGGATTCATATCAGGCTGGTATTGACAGCGCAGTGGTAGTTCATTGCATCAACAGGGGCGGCTCCAAATCAGGTCGAGTAAACCAGGTAATGGTTGCTATTTTCTCCCTGGCGAACAAGCACAGCTGGCATCTGTCAGCCACCCACCTAGCAGGGGTGCGGAACGTGGTGGCAGATTCCTGTCCAGGGCTACTCCGTTGGAGACGGAGTGGTCCCTGGACGGGAATCCTTCAATTGGATTTGCCGCCAGGTTCCGGGTCTCAAGTGGATCTGTTCGCGACGGAGAGCAACTTCAAGCTCCCCTGTTATGTGGCCTGAACCTGGACCCTCAGGCTTACGCCACGGACGCGATGACAGTAGATTGGAACAATTGGGAGAAGATTTATCTGTTCCCTCCAATAAACTTGCTGCTGAAAGTATTACACAAACTCAGGACATTCAAAGGTCAACCAGCCCTGGTAGATTTTTTATTGGTTGAAGAGCAATTGGTTCCCTCTTCTTCAGGAACTGGGGTTGAATGGAGTCTTCGGATTCCCAAGCCCAAACTGACCCAGACAGTACAAACCAAGACTGTGTCAGCTTCCTCAAGAATTCAGAATGCCCTAGTTTTATGGACTTTATAAAGTTCGCAGCCCAAAAGGGAGCAAACATTGACCCTGTTAACACTCTGTTTTTAGAATCAGACAAAAGAGATTCTACTCTTAGACAGTATGACTCAGCAGTCAAAAAATTAGCCTCCTTCCTGAAAACATCTGAAGCTCAAATCATGACGACTAATCTAGCAGTTTCCTTCTTTAGATCACTGTTTGAGAAAGGGCCTTGCCCGGCCACTATTACCACAGCCAAGTCAGCATTGAAGAAGGTATTCTTATATGGCTTTAAAATTGACCTTACAGATTCCTATTTTTCATCTATCCCCAGAGCATGCGCTCGTCTGAGACCCCGTATCACGCCCACATTCTGTTACGTGGTTCCTCAATGATGTCCTTAAGTTAGCATCTGAGATTGACAACTTTCAATGCTCTTATCAGGATCTGTTAAGGAAGACTTTATTTCTGATTAGCTTGGCTTCAGGTGCCAGAATCTCAGAGCTGTCGGCTCTCACTAGAGGTGATGATTTTGTGAACTTCCTCCCGTCCGAGAGGTCCTCCTTTCCCTGACCCTAGATTTTTAGCTAAAAATGAAGACCCACAAGACAGGTGGTCCCCTTGGAAGGTGGTGCCCCTTCCACAAGACCAGTCTTTATGTCCAGTTTATACCCTTAAAGTCTTACCTTTTAAGAACTCCACAGAGTAAGTCGGGTCCTCTTTTTATCAGGGAGAAAGGTGGTACTCTATCACTAAATGCAATAAGACAACAGATTTTATATTTTATTAAACAAGCCAACCCAGATTCAGTTCCTAAGGTTCATGATATTCGAGCAGTAGCTACTTCCATTAATTATTTTCATAATATGGACTTTTCAGAACTTCTCTAAATACACGGGTTGGAAATCACCTCTAGTGTTTAAACGCCACTATTTAAAATCACCAAGAAGCCCTGAAATTTTTTACAATAGCTGTGGGAAGTGTCATCTCCCCACCTTAATTAGTCATCTTCCTTATCCTTCCCCTTCCCCGCCCGCCTGCCTCATTTACTTCTCTGCTTGTCCTCCTGGTTGATCATGCCTCACTGCCTTGCTCCTCATATTGATGTTATCTTGTCTCTGTTGATATCTTTTTGGAAACTGTGATTTGACATGTTATGATTTTGGTTTTTCTTTGGGGTACTGGGGTGTTTTTATTTTGCTCCATGTACCCCAGATATATATATATATAATATAATCTGTATGTAATTATTTCCCATGTTATATTGTCTCTTAGTGTGTAGCTATAAGATTTGTATACCCTTTAGTCTAAGTAATTTTCAAATGTCATTATACTCTTGTAGTCTTAAGTATTTTTGGGGTTTTTTCCTGCCACACTGTGGACTTCCTCACTTTTTTAATGTTGCTTTTTTACTGTACTTTAGGTTTAGTATTCTATTTCACATGTGAGAGATACCCTGATTAAAACCATTTTAATTTAGTTAAACTTTGTTTTTTTTTTTTCAGATTACCTTGTTTCCTCTTGGTAGTTTGCAGCCTTGGCATGATTCTCTATCACTATTTCACCGGCTGACACGGGCTGGACTCAGAAAAGGGATTTTGACAAAGGAAAATCTATTTCTGAGGGAGGCCCCTGTCACCCGGTGACCCTCCCTGTCTCACCTGCCCTCTTCCCCCCTACTTGCACATGCCAAGTCTGGGGTTGGTGCTAGCCTGGAATGAGGTAGGTGGCGCTGGTTTCTGGGCCTGAGCTGGCGGGCGTTCAGTGGGGCTGTAACGGCTCACCGCTCTCTTCTGGGGTTTTAACAGGGAGATGGGAAAAGTAAGACTCCGTGGTAGTGATCCTTTCACTCACCACAGGTTATACCGACGTCTTCCTTGAAGACGCCGATCTGGGGTAGTAACCACAGCTTTCCTGAAAGCTCTTTTTCTCTGGTATATCTAGCATTTTATACCTAGAAATTAGTCTATAATGGAATTTCACCTGGTGACACGGTCTATTCTCTCTCAGAAATATATTTTTCCTTTGTCAAAACCTTTTTCATGTGGAAATGTTCTAGACAGATCATCATCAATTCTCACCTGAAAACAGCAATTTGTCATAAAAGTTCTGTATAAAAACGTAAATGTCCACAGATGTTGTTTTGTAAAGTTTTTATTATAGCATACCTCCATGTAGTATCATATGCTTTTTCAATGTCAAAAAAAGACAGCCACAGTAATTGGTTTTTGTTCAAAGCCTTTCATTTATTTATGTAAAATCTTGAGGTTACAGAGAGAACTAATTAGATCTGTTGTTAATTTTTACAGTGGATCCTTTTCAGGTTTGGGAATTGATTTTTATATTTAATTAGTGATGCCATTCATTATAAAATAAATTTGAAGCCATAAATTATTATAAAATAGGTAATTTCAAAGTAAGGCTGCTGACCTGTGTCACCCAGTGAAATAGTCCATATAGCACTCATTTCTAGGTATAAATATTGCTAAATATACCAGAGAAAAAAGCTAATCCATAATGCAGGGTTACAAGATGGATCGAACACCATTAGATGGTGTCGGTATACACAAGGGGTGAGTGGTTGCCACTACCACAGTCTTCATTTTACAGATTTCTCCAATCTCAAAGTCCCTAAATTTGGAGGTGCCATACCTTAAAGCCTCATCCTCCGCACTCCAGCCAACCACCACCCCACCGCCATATTCTTTCCAATCTTAGCACAGCAACAGGATACAAACGTATTTTTTTTTGTGTTATTTTTCCCTGTGTTTTTCTGCAGATCATCATGTCATCCACCAGGAATTTCCACCATCTAAGTTGAGTACCATTTCCTTTTGGACATTTTTTTATTACAGAGGCATTATATTTGACTATTAATATTGTTTACCAAGGTAAATAGTTCTGTTTGCAGCCGAGGCGTAGGCTGTGTCTGCCTCTTGCCATGCTTGACAACTCAGTCTTTCATTAAATTAGCAGAATGTTTCTGCTAGTTTTTATCCATACTCCATTTCAGTTTGGAACCTTATTTGGAGAATTTACCATTTCGCTGGTAGGAGAAGTTGACCATATCATGACTGATCTAGGCTAGGGATGGAGGTACAGGGCTCCCTTTTTCTGATCATAGTTTATGAGTCTTTTCACTGGTTTCCTTCCTCCATCAGCGAGTTGGTACCTAATTCCGATGGTGGTATTAAATTATTATCATGATCATAGCTGATATGTGTACAAGGATGGATGACATGTCCATTCCTGGATTAGTTTATTTATATGTGATTCGGCGTCAGAGGTGGCCATTTTGGGTATTTTCGTTAATATAACGGATGTTGTTTGGAACCTCTCTGCCGCCAAGTCATTTATGTATTTATAAGTATATAATTTTAAACATCTCACAAATGGTTACTTTATTATGTTAGTACTCTTGATATCAGGTAGTTTTATTCGATATAGGTAGTAGTTATTCTAGCCTAGCCATTGCAAGGCCGGCGTGACATGGTTTTGGAGGGTTAGGCTAGACAGATGGGCGATTATAAAACTCTTGGTATGACTCTGCCAAAGGTGCTCAGTGGCAGATAATCTCAAAACAAATACTTTCACCCCCAGGAGCAGATTTATTGCTGTTCCAGAGAGCATATTCCAACCCTGACATATTAAATTTTCTATTATAATATATATCTTCTATTGTTTCAAAATTTATTGTTATTAATTCTATTTTTTTTTTGCAGAGGTGTTCATCTAAATTTTTATCACTACTTACATTTGCTAAATTTTCTCCCATTATATTACTTATTTCTTTTGGATCAAGTGTTCTTTTCCCATCTTTTAATATGGCATGTCTAGGTGGTTTAACAAGGTTACCATTTATTTTCCTGAAATTTTTCCCATATTTTTTGTATGGGAGTACTATTAGAGAGATCTGATATGTATTTTCTCCATAAAATGATTCTTCCTTGAATTACTTCTTTTTTAAATTTTGCAGATATTTTGTTGTATACAGGTTTTAATGTATCAATTTCTAGTAATAATACAGTAATTTTTTATAAAGTTCTTTCTAATATCAGTAATTTTCTATTAATTTTACTGAACTTTCTATTCAAATTATCTAATTGTCCCCTATTGAGTGTTTTATATTTATTAATTCTGTTAACCCATCAGACCACCATGGAACTTTGTGTTCTGTGGGATGGGGTTTTGACTTTGGTATTGCTTTATCAGCAGCATTTTTAATGAAATCAACAAGAAATTTATTAGTTTCATTATGGTCTTTTAAATATTCAAATGGTGGGATTTCTAGTGTGCATTTCATATCGCTCCCAATCTGCTTTTACAAATGTTATAGTGAGGACATGTTAATAAGATTATTTTATTTTTTTTGTAATAAAGAAATTAATATTGGGAAATGATCACTGGTGTGGAAGTCATCAACTGTATCATCAATCTAATCTGTCAACTATACTTGTTGTACATAAAGTTAAGTCTACTGAGGAAAATGTTCCATGTGCTTTTGAAAAAAATATGTACCATAATTTCATCATTATTTATATAGCACATTTGTTTGAATCCATGAACTCTTCTATTTTACTACCTGTTCTATTTGAGTTTGTACAATTACAGTCCCATATTGGATTGTGAGCATTGAAATCACCTACTATTAAAGTAGGTTCTTTGGCATTATTGTAATTCTTTAAGTTTATCAATGAACAGTAATTTTTATTAGGTTGGTTAGATAAGTTATAAATTATGTAATTATCGTTTTTATTGTATTTTAATACTTGATATTTGCAAGTCAGTTAAATTTACAGGTACTTTTTCAGTAACATACTTTGTTATGTAAATATACAGCAGTACCTAGATGTCCTTCTTCTTCTCTAGATGAAGATACTAAGGATTATTTACCTATTGCTGATATTGTTTTGTTGACATGTTGTAAACATAGTATCATTGGTTAATATTCCCTTAGTAATCGTTGTATTTCTCCCAAATGTAATCTGGTCCATAGACCATTTATGCTCCATTGCATTGTATAATATAATTATTGAATTAAAACATTTGTGTGTTCAAGTGTTATTTTTTTTTGTGGATCATCAATTTGTATTTTTCTAAAATTTATTTACAATATTTATTTGTTTGATGCTTTGTAAGACACTGTGTGTCCAATGCACATACAGCCCTTTTCGTTTGAGTGTCTAAACTAGTAGTTTCTTTATTTCTGTATCTTATATAATTTTGTAGTGTTTGTTAAACTGTCCTTTGTTATGCTTCTGTTTGTGTTGCACAGTTCAATGAAACATTCATTACATCCATATGTGTTTTCATGTGTCGTTTTTTCATTTACTCTTGCTGCACCTACTGTTGGTGATGGAGTATCATCACATAATCATTCTTGTCAATGGTTTGTTCCTCTACTATTTCTTTGATGTTCTGGGTATCTATTTCCATTGGTTTTATTATTACTTTAGGAGACAAAGGTATATTCTTATAATTTTTGGGGTTATGTTCTTTCTTGGGGTCTCCTGCCTTTATTTTAATGGATGTATCTCTAATAATAGTTGGTTTTTGTTGGTCTTGGGTGGAGTTCTCTCTAAAGGCCTTTTTTTTTCTTTGGTTTCTAATTCATCATAACTAACTTTTAATATTTCTGTGGTGCTTGTATTATCTTCTAGTGTTTCCATTTCTCTTAATATCTCAAATGGCACACAAAGATTTGTATACATTTCTTGGTCCTTTGCTATATTAGTTTCTTTTTGCAAAGTGGTTATTTTTCTTTGAGACTGATCTATCAGGGTTTTGTTACTCTTATTTATTTCCATTTTTGTTTCATTGTTTGATCTTATTACTGTAGAAAAGTTCATTTCTTAGGACCATGCATTCCTCTAACCTTTAATTCTAATTTGCCCTCTTTTATAGGCATTCCTGCTCTTTTCTGAAGTAATTTTAATTCTGTATTGTATATATAATACATACACTCCTTAGATCTTGCATGGTGATTTTGTCCACAGTTCACGCTCGGGGAGACAGTTCTACACACCTCCAGTGTGCAGCATGTCTGTCAGATCCACAATATGCACATACAGATGTATTACAGCAATTTTTTCCTTGTATGCCCATACATACTGCAGTTTTGGCACTGTAGTGGTTTTTGGAGCATACAGTCTCAGTTCTCTGCTTTGCTTGAGATTTTAATTTTTGCAGGTTGGTAATTTATGGCCTTCAAAATTTTATCTTTGCTATTCTCAGTAATTTTTCCATTACTATGTCTACTGGCTATGTTGTATCCAACTTTGCAATCTTGTACATTGTTGTACTTTTTTTTTAAGGGAATCCAGCAATATATTCTTTTCTATTGGTTCATCATTATCATGGAGACTATGGTACCTTGTACACTGTTCATATTGTCATTTTTTTATATGTATTTTACATTGTCAATATTTTTTATATTTAAGTAATTTTCTGATTGATTTCTTGTTGTGGTTTCTATCAACCACATCAGTTCTTTACTTGTCTGAATGACAAGTAGTTGAATGTCGATTCAACAGGAAGTCCTTTTCTAATTTCAATGGCAATATTTTCTTTCTCTGTTTCTAAGGTCAGGAATCTTGACCAACTTCCACTTCCACTTCAAAGAGGGAAGTGAGTCAAGGTTGGAGTCAAGATATTTGTTTTTTCAGTTTGCTTTTCATTGGAGCATAGGGCTCCAGTATAATTACATTGAATATTTTTTTCTGATTTTTCCAGAGGGAGGTTGTCAGAGGAGGTTCCTGTGGTTGTCAACTGTGCTGAGTCACTACCATCAAAGGGTCCAGGGGTACTCCAGAAATCTTTAAACAACTGAGCATTAAGATTGAAGTGCAATAAAAAAAATAAAAAAATTAAACTGAAAACCTTAAAAGATATCATCAGGTTTTCATGGGGTTTATTCTTCCGCCAATGGCACAAGTGAGAACTGACTCCCAAATGTCCACGTCCCTACCCTACCCCATAGGGATGGCACAATATGATTAGAGTGGCCCAAGTGTAAGCCAAACCCGCTTGCTAGGACTGACAATATTACTGGAATACAATCATCCCCACCCTAATCATGTTATGGGCAAACCGGGACAGAAGGCCAAGAGTCCTATCCCCAGAACCAGACCCCGCTGGAATCCGTGGTCCAGCCCTAAAGAATAGTTCTGCCTGATATCTCTCAGGTCCGAACATTATCGGGCAGTTGATGATGCTACCACAGTTCCTACTATTTAGCTTTGGATATAAACCCATTCCCAGCTATATCTTTTCCTGTTTATCAGGTCCAATAAATTTTAGTAACAGTGGAAAATTCCACAAATTTAATCCAAACAAATATATAATGTAATATGGGACTCTTGGACTTAAAAACTGAGCAGATTCAGGGGTTCAAGAGCCCTCACCACGTCAAGGTGGTCCCAAATTGAGGGTGCTAATAATCAGCAATGGGATAGCAGTACTGTTTGGGCATCCATATTTCAATGAATGACCTGAAAAAGCCTTGTTACACAGTAAGGCTGACTGTTAGAAAAATGGGGTTTCTTGAAGATAAACAGGAAGAAATTTCTTCTTCCACCGCTTAATAGCTTTGGAAAAAGGAGGCAAGGAGGTGACAGGACTTGACAATGGAGATAAAGAAGAAGACTAAGACTTCCTACTCCTCTTCTTCAACTTCTTACCGAGGTTGGCCTTTGACAGTAGGGCATGGAAATTGCTCTTCATCAAGGGCAGTAACAAAATTATTTAATAACACCTATAAAGCGCATGAAGGATATAAAAGGGATATGTGGTGTCACTAGAGCCATAGTGGTGGCCCTCAGGCCAGTGGATACCATAACCATCAAAGTTATCATGGTTACAGATGATGCAGTGGCAGGAAGGTTTTTGTCACCTTCAAGTGACTGATCAAACCACAGGCACTTGGCTCTACCAGGAGGTTTAGGGAGGCCCACAACTCCCATAAACCCTCGGGCTACACAACACCTGGAACAAAAGTCGGGTTAGGAGAGGTAATCTCTCTTTTTCCCAAGATGGAATGCCCTTAAAAAGGACAACTATCCAACAGAAAAAAGAAACCAGACAGATGACATCAGGTTGGTCATCTTTCCCCCCTCCATGGCTCTCGACTGATGAAGCAGCAGGATTTGAACTGAGGATCAATCAAAATGCTCCTTTGGGTTTGGTGGCAACAGCAGGCAGGTGTTTAGCCAGGGGGAAAAAGGAACCAGAGGGAATCTTTGGTACCACTGGCCAAGTACTGTATTGCACTCCGATGGCACTGGAGAAAGTTTCATCTATGTTTTCTTTTCCCAGAAACTTTCACCTGCTGTTCAAATGGCCGACCTGCAACTAATTGGGTGCTGTAGCATGCAATCATGCCTACAGCATGAGACATAGGTAGCTGAGGATCAACTGTCATAAGAGGAGAATCAAAGGATTGCAAGTCCACCTATAAACCTGGGCAGAACATAATGGTTTACACAGTTTTTCTCCTCAGCATTTTGAAATTAGGAGTTTGCATGATAAAATTTATGAAAGCACAGTGGAGTGCAGAGTTGTAGTGGGCAGGGCTACCATCGGTAATTAACCAAGTACAGATGATTGACTGTGTCAGGAAGACAACTAAAATTGTTTGTCAGGTGACGTGCGATTTTCATGAAATTTTCGAACAAAAAGATTTATTTTCATTGACCTCAATACACTGACCAAAAATCAGATAAAATCTATAACTAAAACTCTTACATTCTAGTAATATTCAATCATTTACCTTCATTTTGCAACAAAGAAAGTCTCTAGCACAATATTTCGATTTATGGTGAATTTTTCAGAAAAATTTGAGAAAGGATTGGCCACTAGTGATCTAATTAAACAACAAAAAAAATTTCAGAAAAAATTAGAATATGTATTTTGTATTAATTTTTGCACCATTTTATATTAGCAATAACATAAAGTTTTATATTTGAAAAGCAACCTCCGAAATTTCATGTAAAATACAACTTAAAAAACAACCCAAATTGTTGTAGACATTGATCAGTTTGGAAATTTTTCATATAAATCTGATAACTGCCAAAATTTCTCCTTCAGGAGTCAAATTTCTGAACTGTCTGAAATGGTAAAAAACCCAATCAATGTTAAAACTCTTACATTCTAGTAATATTCAATGTTTCCTTCATTTTGCAACAAATTGAATCTCAGCACAATATTTAGATTTATGGTGAATTTCTGAAAAAACTTTTCCTCTCACAGGATCTGTCTCTAATCAGTCCAAACATCTCAGAAATTTATTTCACTTTGTTGTAATAGAATCTTTAAGAGAATATTAGTCATTATATAAATTTATTAGGGAAAATGTGTATTCATTTTCATGTAGAATACAACAAAAATTTTTATGGTTATTAAACTTAGCAAATATATCAGTTTTGAAATATATATAGGGATAGCTAATATTTCATAATATGTCAATTTTATGACTTAAAAATAAATGGGCTAAAAAACCAACAATTATTTATAATAAATATCTTACATTCTAGTAATATTCAATCATTTACCTTCATTTTGCAACAAATTGAAAGTCTCTGGTACAATAAGACTATTTATGGTGAATTTTTGAAAAAATTTGTTTTTAAATACGTTTACCTATTGGTAACTCAGCCAAACATCTCAGAAATTCTTTTGTCACTTTGTTGTAATGCTTATTTGTATGTTTATATTAGTCGTTACATATCCTATTTTTATATATGAAAATGTATAATTTCATGTAGAATTTTAAAAAAATAACTCATGGTTATAGTTTTGATTAGTTTTGAAATAATATATATAAATGGGATATTAAAATACAGTATAAATCATCTCTTAGTTTTATGATTGAAATGGTCAAAAATGTAATATTGAATTGTATATTAAAATCTTACATTCTAGTAATATTCAATCATTTACCTATCATTTTGCAGTGAAACAAGAAGTCTCTAGCACAATATTTTGATTTGATGAATTTTTTAAAAACTTTTTTATGGGAAGACCTGTATCATTAATGGCCAAACAACTCAGAAATTCTTTTGTCACTTTGTCGTAATGTTTGCAGTTTTTATATTAGTTGTTACATAAAGTTTTATATATGAAAAAATGCGCAATTTCATAGAATACAACTAAAAATAACTCATGGTTGTAGCTTTATCAGTTTTGAAATATTTTCATATAAATCACGATAAATAGAAAAAATTGGCTTGTCAACTTTATTCGAACATATTATGAAAAATGCAATTGTAATAAAACACTTACATTCTAGTAATATTCAATCTTTTACCATCATATTTGCAACAAACAGTAAGTCTCTATACAATATTTTGATTTTATGGTGAATTTAACAGAAAAAATTTTTTTATGTCCAAACGTTTTATAATTCATGCATCATTTGTGATGATATTTATATGTTTTTGATCACCTTTTACAATTTGTTATATACCAAAATCATATATTTTAGTGTACAATACTCCTGAAAAAAAAATAACTCATTTAGCTTTGAACAAGGGTTTTGAACAAGGGCACAAAAATTTGTATACAATTATATATGAAATTTTTTGCTGTCATATTTTCAATATTTATATGATATTTCTGAGTCCAGCCCCGTGTCAGCCGGTGAAATTCCATTACAGCACGAATTTCTAGGTATAAAATGCTAGATATACCAGAGAAAAAGAGCTTTCAGGAAAGCTGGGGGTTACTACCCCAGTCGAGCGTCTTCTCCACGGAAGACGTCGGTATAAAAAGAAGGGTGAGTGAAGGATCACTACCACGGAGTCTTACTCGAAAGATATCTCCTATCAAAACCCCAGAACAGAGCGGTGAGCCGTTACAGCCCCCACACACAACACCCGCCAGCTCGGCGACACCAGCGCCACCTACCTCATTCCATTTTCTAGCACGTGATCGCTACCTTCATTATTTTTGTGTGCTCGTGCCATTTTTGGATTTTTTTCATCTTTAATCATGTCATCGAGCAGCTTTACCATCTCCAAGTTAAGTACCATCTTATTGTGGGTTTTGTTCCATATTTTGGCTGTTATGGTCTCGTCTTTTCATAATTATTGAGATCTTATTATGACGCCACGGCGTCCTCCGCCAGCCATGTCGATCGCGAGGCGACCCCATCAGTTCTTTTCTGTTGGGGTTGTCTCCTTGTCGTTATATGTTATTTTTGCCCCATGGTTCTCCTCCTGGCGGGTTTCCTGCGGTGGCCCCCTTTTTTTTCGAATTTACATATTTTTGGCCTGTCGGCCTTTTTAGGGTGATGCCCGTCCAGGCCCAGGTCTCCCCAGGCTGGGTTCCTTGTTATTTTTAGTCTGTATTAGGCTATTTATTATTTTTTCTTGGCGATGGTGCTCTCTTTTTATTTTTATTCATTGTTTACCTCCTCGAGGTAGCGGCAGCCTCAGATCTAACCGCTTCCCGAGGTAGGCTACGCACCTATTTGAGCACATTTTTGTTTATTCTATATTTTTGTGTGTGATGGTTTTTATTTAGTGGGGTCTAGGCTTGTTTTATGCTTCCATCCTCTTGCCCTTGGTGTGAGGATCCATCAGGTTGAGGGAGTTTTGTTGCTGTTTCCTCCGGGGTCGTTTTTTGGGGTGGCAGAGTGAGCCCCTTAGTTCTCTTCCTTCCTTTGGGGAATAGAGTTCTTTGGATGTGTCTCCTCTAGGCTAGTCGCCTTCTTGCCCCCTCTTTCCGATCCCGGTTGGTTCTCGGCACAAAATTTCTCTCCCTGTTTTGCCTTCCTCCTCCTTCCCACTCCTTCCGTTTTCCTAGCCTAGGCCTTGGTTAGGTTTTATTAGGCTTCGCCTAGTCAGGAGTCGGGCATTGAGGCTTGGTCGCATCCCTCCCCTAGTAGTAGGCCACCCTCCCAAGTTTCATTATTCTTGGAGTGGTGTGTGTGTGCAGTTGAGCGGGTGAATCATTTCCCCTGTCTCTCCTTTTCATTCTCGTAGCCTACCTCTCCCCCCCCCACCCCCCTCCCCCCCCCCCCCCCCCCAGCCTTGCTCTACTCGTGCGGGTGACGCTAGATGGCGTTTTCTCCGAGTTGAGGGACTCCTCCATTTGGTAGAGGGATTTGCTCCCTCCCATATAGTCCCTAGCATCGCTGTGTTGGTGTTGGTGGGTTTACTCGTTAGCTCGAACGTGTTCGAACACTCCCACACTTCTTTTCTCCCCGTCGGGTTTCTTGGTTGGGTTATTTATACTTGCTCCAGCTTATGTTATATATCATATGAGCATCTTGCCCACCTTGTTTCACTGGCGGGAAGTCCGAGAGGAAGGGGAATATATAAGGGGGGCGGATCCCTCCGGTCTCCGGAGTGGTTTGCCCTTTTTACCATCACTTGTTTATTTTTATTGTTTATATATATACATATTTAGATAAGTGGAATTTATCTAACGGAGTACTCTCTCCCATTTATTTATTTATACGTGAGTCCGGTTCTACACCTGGGGTTCCGCCGTTATTTTTACTGGCAACCCTTGTGGTGAGTTCCTGTTGTCTCATACCTTTCATTCTGCCGGAGTATTCCAGGGTCTGGAAGTTTTTACCTTCCACTCTGTGTAATTTAGAGCTTATTGGCCTAGTTTTTTAACGGGATTTCTCCTCCACCGGAGCATTCCGTTGTAAGCTGAAATTCCCGGCCTTGCCAGCTTTAGATTGCTTAGAGTGGTAGGTTCATGTACTTTTACACTTACAGACTGTTCGCTGTGAGGAGCCGGGTGCACCGCTTCACTCCAACAACCATATGGACACGTAGTGTGCCGGACCCACGCTGGTTGTGCGGTCCGGCTCGACGACCTGGTAGTCTGGCACCCTGATGGCTGTGAGGTTTGCTTCGCTTGTGCGCAACCGTCCAGGACGAGTCGGTAAGTGACAGTTTTCTCCGTTTTACGCTCCTCATATTGAATATTGTTTTATGGTTCTCGGAACTATTTTTCGTTCTGCTAATTGTTGGTTTTCTTACAGGCGGACGAGTCCTCCAAGAAGTCTGCCTTGGAATCCCTCCGCGCTTGGGTGGCTGGGTTTGGAAGGAACGTTCCGTCGGGGAAGCCCTATGTCCTCGACGCCAAGTTGAGGGACCTGCTCTACCCCGGCGCACGGGTGGCGGCCGCAGTGCCAGAAGATCTTGCCACCCCCATCATCCAGCAGATCCGGGATGCGACCCAGCCACCCCAAGTAGACATCCTTTACGCCGAGGTTTCGGAGGACGTCGCTGCTTTAGACTTGGACCTGGAACCGATGAATACAGAACAGGACCAGGTGGTAAGTAGCGAGGTAAGTGAGGTTGTGGGGGCGGGCCCCCTTTTTGACTCCCCAGCTTCTTCTGTGTCTTCTTTTACAGGTTTTGTGAAGTCTTCCTCCTTGGGTGATAGAGCTCCATCAGCTATCCCCAAGTTGAAGTTGAAGACTTCATGGAAGGCGAAGGGCTATAAGTCCTCGTCTTCCAGGAAAGCCTTGCCTTTCCCCCCGTCGAAGGCTAAGGTCTCAGCACCTGTAGCCTCCGGGAGCAAGTCTGGTTCCTCCGGCAAAGGCGCGAGTAAGAGGGCATCAAAACCAAGCCCTCCTCGCCAGCCTGCCTTTGACGCTGGAGGCTTTTGCTAACCAACTTTTCAAAGGTTCTCGGCGGAGGTCGACTCAAAATTTACCAAGATTTCAGAAAAGTTGGCCAGTCATGACAATATACTGGCGGGAATGGCTCGCCACCAGGCGGAGCCGAACCCCAGTATGTCATCCCTGACACGGCAGACCTCCCCTCCCTTTGACGTCGGGAACCCTTGGCGTTTCGCCCTCCGGGCCATTCAAGCATGATGGCAAACTTAACGGTGGAAGGTCTTGGCACGAGACGGTTGGAGGAACTAGAGTTCTTTCCCCCGATCTCTTGCCCCCTACCCAGGTTTCGTTAGGCTGACGGAGGAAGCATGGGTTCGTTCAGATAAGGTTCCTAGGGAGACAGTGATCGTCCCTAGGGACCAAGCTCAGTCGGCTCTCCTGCGCACTCTGACGGAGTGGCAGGCTGACAACACAAAGTTGACGCCTTTCAAGGGCAACTTTACCATGTTTGCCCTGGGTGACAACTTGCCCACCCCTGTTTAAACAAAGTCGCTCTGGCTACGGCCCGAGCGTGCTTTGAAGGCAGTCCCTTACCTCAGCTGAGGGAAACAGACCCCACATCCCTGGTATTCCCAGGAGGTGACGAGTTCTGGGTGGATGCACCGTCCACTTTCACTGTTGGGAAAGCTGGACACCTTTTGTGCTTCCTCACAGTTCAGTGAGCAGCTCCCCAAGCTGCCGGAAGCTTTGCTAAAGGCGGAGTTTGATGCCCGGACTAAGCTAGCCCGGTCCCTGAACTCCGTCTGCCTCACGGAAGCCACTGCCGTCTCCTGTGCGGACGAGCCATTCTTTCAGGTTTTGGCTAAGTCCCTGCTGGCTGGTTTTCAGTCTGACCTATTTGACTTCATCATGGCCAGACTAGAATGCAGGAAGTTTATTTTTGCTGATGCCACCATTCGTCACGAGCCTAACAAGCTCGTGAAGAGCTCGATCTGGGGGCCTAACCTCTTCCCAGAAGAAGAGGTTACGAGTGTCCTTAGTGAGGCTACTAGGGCCAACCAGAGTCTGCGCTCTCGCTGGGGCATTTCTGCCTACAAGCGTAAGACCACAGAATCTGGCGGCCCCCAGGCGAGAGGAGGCAAACGTTTCAGGAGGCATAAGAGACCCCACCATCAGGCGGTAGTTCAAGCCGTCCCGGTCTCGGCAGTGGCACAGCCCTCCACCTCAAAGGCCCATCCCCAACAATATGTGCTGGTTCAACCAGCTCATTCCCTTGCTGCGCCCTCGTATGTTGCTTCGCCAGCATACAACCCTACCTATGAGGGCTGTGGATTCTTTCACGGCCTTAATAGAATCGCAAGGGGGGGGAAGAGGCAGGGCCCCTTATAGAGGAAAATCAACACCACCCCAAGAGGAAAGCCTGGACGTGGTAGAGGGAACAAACCCGCCCCTCCCACTGAGAAACACAGGTAGGTGGTCGCCTGTATTGGTTCAGGGACCAATGGACCTTCAGCCCTTGGGCACACAGCATTGTGTCCAAGGGTCTAGGATGGAGCTGGATCAAGGACCCTCCTCCTCTGACCAGGTTTTACCAGCCACCCTCATCAATCCTGCAGGATTACGTGGCAGAATTGCTCAACAAACAAGCAATAAAGAAAGTAAGGCACCTAAAGTTTCAAGGCAGGTTATTCACTGTTCCCAAAAAGACTCCGATCAGCAAAGAGTGATCCTGGATCTGTCGCGTCTAAATCTCTACATAAAATGCGACAAATTTCGCATGCTTACGGTAGCTCAGGTACGGACTCTACTTCCGCGTGGAGCCGTCACCACCTCTATCGATCTTTCAGACGCTTATTATCACGTCCCGGTTGCGCGGAACTTCTCTCCGTTCCTCGGTTTCAGACTCGGGAATCAAGCCTACTCCTTCAGGGTCATGCCCTTCGGTCTAAACATTGCGCCCAGGATATTTACCAAGCTGGCGGACACGGTAGTTCAACAACTCCGGTCCCGAGGGATATCCCTAGCAGCGTACCTAGACGATTGGATAATTTGGGCACCAACAGTTCTAGAGTGTCGAAAGGCTACGTCCATGGTCATCAACTTCCTGGAGTCGTTAGGTTTTCAGCTGAACAGAGAGAAGTCCCGCCTGACTCCGGAGTCCCGGTTTCAGTGGCTGGGTCTCCAGTGGGATCTGTCCTCTCACACGTTATCCCTCCCGCCTCCCAAGAGGAAGGAGATAGCATCTCTCACCAGAAAATTTCTCAAAAATCAATCAGCATCCCGCCGGTCCCAAGAAAGAGTCCTTGGGTCTCTTCAATTTGCCTCAGTGACGGACCTGCTCTTAAAAGCAAAATTAAAAGACATAAACAGAGTGTGGCGGAGTCGAGCCAATGTCAAGCTCAGAGACAAGGTCTCCTCTATTCCTCGAATCTTAAAAACAAGACTGCGGCCTTGGGCCACAGTCAGAGGCCTGTCCAAGACAGTTCCGCTTCAATTTCCCCCCCGGCACTAGTTGTTCACACAGACGCTTCCCTAAGCGGCTGGGGAGGATATTCACCAAAACAAAAGTACAAGGAACGTGGTCCACTATGTTTCAGCAGTTCCATATAAACACCCTGGAAGCTATGGCGGTTTTTCTAACTCTAAAGAAAATCCGCCCCCCCAACCGGATTCATATCAGGCTGGTATTGGACAGCGCAGTGGTAGTTCATTGCATCAACAGGGGCGGCTCCAAATCAGGTCGAGTAAACCAGGTAATGGTTGCTATCTTCTCCCTGGCAAACAAGCACAGCTGGCATCTGTCAGCCACCCACCTAGCGGGGGTGCGGAACGTGGTGGCAGATTCCCTGTCCAGGGCTACTCCGTTGGAGACGGATTGGTCCCTGGACGGGGAATCCTTCAATTGGATTTGCCGCCAGGTTCCGGGTCTCCAAGTGGATCTGTTCGCGACGGAGAGCAACGTCAAGCTCCCCTGTTATGTGGCCCAAAACCTGGACCCCCAGGCGTACGCCACGGACGCGATGACAGTAGATTGGAACAATTGGGAGAAGATTTATCTGTTCCCTCCAATAAATTTGCTGCTGAAAGTATTACACAAACTCAGGACATTCAAAGGTCAACCAGCCCTGGTAGCCCCCTATTGGCCGAAGAGCAATTGGTTCCCTCTTCTTCAGGAACTGGGGTTGTGGAGTCTTCGGATTCCCAAGCCCAAACTGACCCAGACAGTACAAACCAAGACTGTGTCAGCTTCCTCAAGAATTCAGAATGCCCTAGTTTTATGGACTTTATAAAGTTCGCAGCCCAAAAGGGAGCAAACATTGACCCTGTTAACACTCTGTTTCTAGAATCAGACAAAAGAGATTCTACTCTTAGACAGTATGACTCAGCAGTCAAAAAATTAGCCTCCTTCCTGAAAACATCTGAAGCCAAAATCATGACGACTAATTTAGCAGTTTCCTTCTTTAGATCACTGTTTGAGAAAGGCCTTGCCCCGGCCACTATTACCACAGCCAAGTCAGCCCTGAAGAAGGTATTCTTATATGGCTTTAAAATTGACCTTACAGATTCCTATTTTCATCTATCCCCAGAGCATGCGCTCGTCTGAGACCCGTATCACGCCCACATTCTGTTACGTGGTTTCTCAATGATGTCCTTAAGTTAGCATCAGAGATGGACAACTTTCAATGCTCTTATCAGGATCTGTTAAGGAGGAAAACTTTATTTCTGATTAGCTTGGCTTCAGGTGCCAGAATCTCAGAGCTGTCGGCTCTCACTAGAGGTGATGATTTTGTGAACTTCCTCCCGTCCGGAGAGGTCCTCCTTTCCCCTGACCCTAGATTTTTAGCCAAAAATGAAGACCCACAAGACAGGTGGTCCCCTTGGAAGGTGGTGCCCCTTCCACAAGACCAGTCTTTATGTCCAGTTTATACCCTTAAGTCTTACCTTTTAAGAACTCCACAGAGTAAGTCGGGTCCTCTTTTTATCAGGGAGAAAGGTGGTACTCTATCACTAAATGCAATAAGACAACAAATTTTATATTTTATTAAACAAGCCAACCCAGATTCAGTTCCTAAGGTTCATGATATTCGAGCAGTTGCTACTTCCATTAATTACTTTCATAATATGGACTTCTCAGAACTATCTAAATACACGGGTTTGAAATCACCTCTAGTGTTTAAACGCCACTATTTAAAATCACTCAAGCCCTGAAATTTTCTACAATAGCTGTGGGAAGTGTCATCTCCCCACCTTAATTAATCATATCCTTTATCCTTCTCCTTTCCCCCCCCCGCCTGCCTCATTTACTTCTCTGCTTATCCTCCTGGTTGATCATGCCTCACTGCCTTGCTCCTCATATTGATGTATCTTGTCTCTGTTGAGTGGAAACTGTAATCTGACATGTTATGATTGTGTTTTTTTCTTGTGGGGTACTGGGCGGTTTTTATTTTGCTCCATGTACCCCAGATATATATATGTATAACTGTAGGTAATTATTTCCCATTTTATATTGTCTCTTACGTGTGTAGCTTTAAGATTGAGCATACCATTTAACCTATGTAATTTTCATATGTCATTATGCTTTTGTAGTATTAAGTATTTTTGGGGTTTTTTCCCTGCCACACTGTGGACTTCCTCACATTTTTCATAATGTTAAACTTTTACTGTACTTTAGGTTTAGTATTCTTTTTCACATGTAAGAGATTCCTGATTAAAACCATTTTCGTAACTTATGTTTTTTTTTTCTTCAGATTACCTTGTTTCCTCGTAGTTTGCAGCCTTGGCATGATTCTCTATCACTATTTCACCGGCTGACACGGGCTGGACTCAGAAAAGGGATTTTGACAAAGGAAAAATCTATTTCTGAGGAAGGCCCCGTGTCACCCGGTGACCCTCCCTGACTCACCTGTTGCTTCCCCCCCTACTTGCACATGCCAAGTCTGGGGTTAGTGCTAGCCTGGAATGAGGTAGGTGGCGCTGGTGTCGCCGAGCTGGCGGGCGTTTGTGTGCAGGGGCTGTAACGGCTCACCGCTCTCTTCTGGGGGTTTTAACAGGGAGATATCTTTCGAGTAAGACTCCGTGGTAGTGATCCTTCACTCACCCTTCGTTATACCGACGTCTTCCTTGAGAAGACGCTCGATCTGGGGTAGTAACCCCAGCTTTCCTGAAAGCTCTTTTTCTCTGGTATATCTAGCATTTTATACCTAGAAATTCGTGCTATAATGGAATTTCACCGGGTGACACGGGGCCTTCCTCAGAAATAGATTTTTCCTTTGTCAAAATCCCTTTTTTTTTTCATTTCTGATGGTTGCATACTAAACTTCAGGCAATGTCAAAAAAAAGGAGCCAAAAAATGAACTCTTAATCTTAAAAACTAAGCGTGCTGTGATTTTTTGAAAAAAACTTTTTTTCCGCTTCGGCGCTGACTCCCAAACGCCGCCGGCATACGGCAGACACTTTCGTAAATAGAGGCTTGGCGTTTAAGGGTTAACGACCTTGTTTGAAAGTTAAACAGCCATTCCAGCTTGCGTTTGCAAGCTAAATGACTATATAAAGACCTTCATGTTTGTATTTCTGTAGAAACAAATATCTACTGATGACAAGGATTTTCATTATAGGAATATCTGAGGTTGGAAAATGGATGACAACTATTTTCATCAGAATCCCAAAGGGTTAACAGAACTGCTCCTCATATGCAAGTAGCTGATCAGAAACTGACCTGTTCTCAGCATGCAGACTGGTGTTCTGTGATGGAACATTACAAGAGTGCAAACCGTCTTGCAAGCATATTCTAAAATGACATTTTTATAATAAAATAAAGTTTTATATATACTTACCAAGTAATTACATAACTAACAATTTCTAGTAACTGGCAGCCAAAATTTGAACATTTGCGATAGCAATTCTTCTGTTTTGTTTTTGGTGTAAGTAACTAGCCCAGCCCACTTTCGGGGAAAGAGAGGAACAACACAGCAGAGGGCTTCAATTTGTTTAAGCCGAAATGTCCATGTGAGCAGGAGGAGGGAAAGTTCCCACTGTAATTACTTGGTAAGTAAATATAAAACTTTATTTTATTATAAAAATGTCATTTTTATATAAGCAACTTACCAAGTAATCACATAGCTGATTCCCACATTGACAGGAGGTCAGATTCATGACTTATTCTACCCCCAAGCATAAAAGTAATGAATTGAAAATAGAAAAGGTTGCTAGCATCAATACGATGCCTGTTGTTTCCTTACCTGGTAAGAGAGCTGCTGCAGGAAGATACTGGCCCTGCTCATCTTAATCTGCAGATGTGTGGCAGTAAAGCCAAGTGTCACCTGCTACGTAAGTGGGGACCTCGCAAAGGACTTCTCCGAATGCTAGCAAAGTAAAAAATCTGCCCTGCCCTGGGCACAGTACCAACACAAAATAACCAGATAACAATGCTGTGGTAGTCGGACAATTAGCCGACAGACAATTGACCGACAGACAGTTAACCGTCGGCCAATTGGTCGATAAGACAATTGACCAACAGACAGTTAGCCGACAGACAATTGGCCGACAGGACAATTGGTCGATAATGCGTACATTAAATTTATTAAAAAAAAAAAAAAAACATCCAAATGAAAGGAAAAAAATTCAAAGCTAAAAACATAATATTCATGGTTACTATACTATACTAAACTACTTATTTTTAAATCATTATACTAAACTACTTATTGTTAAGATTGTTATTCTAAACCAATTATTCCTGATATCGTTATGCTAAACAACTACTTTTGAAATCGTTATGCTAAACCACTTATTTTCAAATGCTTTTCCAGACCAAACTTTCATCTTGTTTTTACTAAGTTTATTTTTCCAAGCCCTTCAGTATCAGTCATGGAGTTCATCTTAAAAAGGATCTAAAAAAAAGGTTAATACATACACGCTTTATTAAAAAAAATTAAAACTTACATAAAAAGACTTTATGCGTACAAAAGATTTATAAAAAAAAAGAATTAAAAGATCAAAATAAAAGGGAACAAATTAAAAGATAAAAACATAATATTCATCTCAAAAATTTAGAAAAACGATTTAATTGATAAAATTGTGTGCACAAGCTCTTAAAAATTGCAAACCATCTTTGACTTCCTAGTTGAGTACAAGTTTTTTCAGTCTTTCCTTAACACGAATGTATTTTTTGTTTTCCCATGAAACATCAGCTCCTGAAAATGCCTGTTCTATTAAAATTTCTGTGCTTGATTGTTCAATCCTGAGCTTTTGAATTAATTTTGATAAGTTAGGGTGATGGACATTTACTCTTCTACTGAAGGCGTGGTGCCACCCTTCCAGCGAGTTGTTGGTTTTCGGCAGATCGTTCAGCACTCTGTTGTGACACGACCGTAACAAAATGTCGAATAAAGGTCGTCTACATCTACCACGCTGCACGATTCCTAACCATGTACACTCAAAATAAGACAAGAAATCTTCCAAAATTTCATCAGTTTGTGCATCTAAAGAATTAATAAATTGTTCAAACAAAAAGGTACATCATCAGGTGGTACGAAAGCTAGTGCTTGTAGCTGTTTTACAATAAATGCATTTTCTCTGTAGTTGTACCACGATTGTAAACCCATAGTCTGTATCTTGCGCCACAAACACTGCCCAAAGTGAAAAAAAACAGCCATAAATAGAAACGTGAGAAAAAATTGCGTTTAATGGAGTTTATAGCTGCTTTTTCAAAGTCTACTGTAATTGATGTCACATTTACATTTCTCCCTTCTTTAATGAAGTTAAATGTTAAATCATAATCCGCTTCAGATTTACTGTTTGTCACGCAATAAAGTAGCGGCACTGTTTTACTTTCAGTAATTAGCGCATGGATCGAGTATAACTGCTTGCCCAAAGGTGCAGAGTCAAAAGTCCCGTCGCAGAACCACTCACTTTTCTTGGATAAGATTTCCAGATTTTTCAAAGTTCCAAAAATAGAAACCTCTTCATTTTCAAAGAGTAAAAATTATCACCTCTCGGAGTCTTATATAGCTCATCTTCTTTAAGACCGGTCTCTTCCGTTGCACTATACGTTTGAGAGAGTCCTTTTTTTGTAAAGCTCCAGCAATGGTCACAGGGATATCTGAAGTTGCACTATCAATAATAGAGCTCGGCATTTCCTCAGATCGGGCCGCAATAAGCTTTATTTCTTCTTTAACTTTTAAAGCTCGATTTTCAATAGGAGTTGGTGGATGGGAGTGTTCAGAAGGAGTTCTGCTAATTACTTTGTCGATCGTAGTCAATCTTGCATTGCAGTTATTACGATTAGCACATCTCCAATATGTTTTGATTCTCTGGTTCTATCAATAATGTAGACGTATCCTCGAAAAGAAGTTTTTGCCTCCTCGTTCCGTTTTGATGAACTCCATGACTGATACTGAAGGGCTTGGAAAATAAACTTAGTAAAAACAAGATGAAAGTTTGGTCTGGAAAAGCATTTGAAAATAAGTGGTTTAGCATAACGATCTCAAAAGTAGTTGTTTAGCATAACGATATCAGCAATAATTGGTTTAGAATAACAATCTTAACAATAAGTAGTTTAGTATAATGATTTCAAAAATAAGTAGTTTAGTATAATGATTTCAAAAATAAGTAGTTTAGTATAGTATAGTAACCATGAATATTATGTTTTTAGCTTTGAATTTTTTTCCTTTCATTTGGATGTTTTTTTTTTTTTTTTTAATAAATTTAATGTACGCATTATCGACCAATTGTCCTGTCGGCCAATTGTCTGTCGGCTAAATGTCTGTCGGTCAATTGTCTGTCGGTCAATTGTCTGTCGGCCAATTGTCGCACACGAATGCTGTTACCTACATCAAAAATCAAAAAACATCACTACCCAACCATTAAGAATCCTGGTGGGCATCCAAGTACAGAGTGTCCCAAGGACTACCCTGATACTCAACACCAGTTTCTAAGTTTTGTCAGTTTTATGGAGGTAGAATTTAAGTTACCTCACTGGAAAAAGGAATCTCTCTGTCTTCTGAACCTACTAACTGTATTACGTTCTTAATGCTAAATGAATGAGGCCAAGGTTTTGCTGGATTCTCGTTCTTTGTGAGAAAACCAAGGGTGTAGGAACATATCGCATCTCCATTAAAGAAACCAATTCTTTTATCAAGATCCTGAATCTCGCTTACTCTTTTGGCTGTAGCTAAGGCTACTATGAAGAGGGTCTTTTTGGTCACATCCTTTAACGAAGCAGAGCCAAGAGGTTTGAAAGGTGGACTGGAAAGCCATTTAAGGACTACGTCCAAGTTCCATGACACTTGCTCTATATCCTTTTGTTTAGTAGAGCCAAAAGATCTAAAAAGATCAGATAAACCTTGATTTGAGGAAAGATTTAGGGCCCTATGCCTGAAGACCGAACTCAGCAAAGCTCTGTAGCCCTTAATAGTTGAAGAGGAAAAGCCCCTAAAAGTTCTCAGAAACAACTAAAAATTGGCTATCTCTGTCACAGATGTTTTAGAAGAAGAGATGTGATTTCTTTTGCACCAAATACAGAAAATGCCCACTTGTTTTGGTAGACAACAGAAGATGACTGCCGCCTACATTTTGAGACAGCTTCTGAAGCCACTTTCGAAAAGCCTTTAGCTCTGAGGAGCTTCTTGACAGTTTGTACCCTGTCAGAGTTAGTGTAGATAACCCTTGATGGAATTGCCTGAGATGGGGTTGTCTGAGAAGCTTGCGTTTAAGAGGAAGCAGTCTTGGGAAGCTGACCAGGAGACTTATCAGGTCTGGGAACCATTCCCTCAGCAGCCAAAACAGAGCTATGAGGATCATCGAGGCATTCTTGTGAGATTGGGACTTGTTTATTAGTTCCCTTATCATTCCAAAAGGAGGGAAGGCATAAAGGTCCTTGTCGGACCAGTCTAGAAGCACAGCATCCATTGCCCATTAAGGTCCCTCGCTGCCTCGCAAAGGGAGAAGGAATAAGTTCCCCCCCTTTTTGCTGATATAGGTCAGGGCGGTTGTTTTGTCCGAGTGTACTGCAACGATCTTGCTTCTGACTTTCAATGCGAAGGCTTGTAATCCCAGACTGATTTCTTTCAGTTCTCTCTCATTTATGTGCCAGCTCCTCTGTTCCTGTGACCACATCCCAGAGACTTCCTTGTTCCCCAGGAGAGCTCCCTAACCTAAATCGGACGCACCTGCATAGAAGCTCAGGTCGGGGTTCTGAGGAAAAAGGGACATCCCTACTAGCAACCTGTCTTTGGACCTCCACCAAAGCAGGTGCTTCTTGATGTCCTAGATTACCTGAAAAATGAATGAGTCTGGATGCTTTTTTTTGGTCCCAGTTGTCTCTGAGATAAAACTGAAGGAATCTCATCTGTAATCTCCATGGGGAGAGAAACTACTCGATTGAGGCCAATGTCCTGAGGCGACTCATCCACTTGTTGGCCAAAGAAGTCTGCAGGGAGAGAAATTTGTCTGTTGTACTTAGACACTCTTGCGGGATGGAAAAGCCCGAAAAAGAAGAGAATTCAGAGTCAATCCCAAATATACACTGTTGAGATGGAACCAGTTGAGACTTCTGAAGATTGATCAACAGTCCCAACTCCTGTGCTAAAAGAAGCATCTTTTGAATGTCTCCAGTGCTTCGTTCCTTCATCAGAGAGCGAATGAGCCACTAGTCCAACTAGAGAGCAATGTTGATGGTCATGAGATGGAGCCAACCCTTTATAGGAGCAAGAACATGGGTAAAAACTTGAGGGGCCGTTAAAAGTCTGAAGCATAGGGTCTGAAACTGGAAGATCTGGTCCCAAAAAACGAATCTGAGGTGCTTCTTCAAGTCTGGATGTATGGGGACGTGGAAGTATGCATCTTGCATGTCTATGGAGACCATCCAGTCCCCTTGACCAATGGATGCAAGAATTGAGTGATTCATCTCCATTCTGGATTTTATCTTCCGTATGAAGACATTCACAGCAGTGATATCTAACATTGGTCTCCATCCTCCTGAAGACTTCGGGAGGAGGATGAGGTTTCAAAAAACTCAAGATGTCATTCAGTTGTTGTTGGATGGGAGCTAGAGCCAGATCCACAACATAAGGTGCTGCAAAAGATGAAGTTGTCACCGAACAATGAGACGAAGGAAGTTCTGGGGCCAATGGGTGCTCGGGCGCCACTGGGCACTCTGGAGCTACTGGAAGCTCAGGTGCTGCTGGGCGTTCAGGAGCTACTGGGGACTCGGAAACTACAGGGCACTTGAAAGCAACTGGCCACGAAGCTGCTACTGAACGTCTGGGTGCAACTGGGTGCTCCGGTGCTAATGGGCACTCGAGCACTTCTGAACACTCGAGAGGTCAAATGAAGATCTGTCACTGCTGCATTTCGGGAAGCTCATGAATGTCTGAATGAACGTACAGGCACTGAAGGGCACTCAGGCATTAATGCGTGCTCGGAAGCTGAAGGGAGATCGGGCACCAACGGGTGCTCTGACGCAGAGAGCTTGCATTTAGAAACTCATGGAGGCTGTTCAAGCTCCAAAACTTGACACTTCACAGGAGAACAAATTGGCAACAAGTGCTCTGGGATGTCCCAAAAACTACATGAAGGCACAGCCTCCTTTACTTTCTTACGAGGCACCTGAGGGGTGCTAGACTCATCCACTGCAGACTTTTTCAGTAGTCTGGATTAGTCACTAAAACGCCAATGGCGCCTGCACTCAGGACTAGTGGCATCTGAACTGGAGGAAAGATGGTGTGCATCCGAAAAGACACCTTACCAACAGTAGTCTGCTGTCACCCGGGATTTGACTACAGGTGCAACTGACCCCACCAACTTCCCTTGGGCCTACGGTATGTCTTCTCCCATGTGCGGGGGAGTATGTCAGGGACCTTCACCTAGGAGATCAGCGGAACAGACAGCCAGCTCTTCCACTAACACTTCACTATGAGCACTTTTTTCACGGTCCATAAGTGCATGAACTGAATCTCCTAATTGGGTTGTAAAGGTCACTGACAACTCAAACTTACAATCAAACTTTGCTTCTAGGGTGGCAACGGCTGGGTACTGGATCAGGTGTTAGAGCTGAAGGACTGGGAATAGGGGACAAAACAGAAATAACAGGAATATCAGAAGAAGACTTCAAAGATTCCCGCCTAGCTAATGACTTGTCACTCCTAGCGATCGCTTTCCTCTTCTTATCTCTTTCCAATTTGGAAGGGTGAGAAGTAAATACTTTTCATTGTTTAGGGTCCCAATCGACACATTCAGCACACGTCAGATCTAAAGAACAAACTTGGCCCCTGCAACCTGTACAAGTCATATTTGGCAAAAGTCAACCTTGTATTGCAGCCCTTGCTGCAATAGCAAGTGCTACTCACACTTGTGTCAGACATTGTCAGTAACAAGTTGACCAAGTCTCAAAAGCAATAAAACCACGTCCAAATTCTGAAAAAAATAATCTTCAATAAGATACCTGACTAAATAATGCCGAAAGGCAACCAAAAGAATCCAAAATACTTCACTGATAGCTTCAGGATAACAACCAAAAAAGTCTAGGAATTCCAAAATTTTAAGCTGCTGTCACAACCTTCATCAGAAGCTGGCAGAAATAAATTGAAGCTCTCTGCTGTGTTGTTCTTCTCCTTCCTGAAACTGGGTGGGGCTAGTTACTTACACCAAAAACAAAATAAAAGAATTGCTACCGACAATTTTCAAATTTTAGCTGCTGGTTACTAGAAACTGTTAGCTATGTAATGACTGTACTTGGTAAGTTACTTATATAAAATTATCCAACTTCGATGTATGGATTTAAAAGGTGAGGGATCCTTGAATCCAAATCAATTATTGCAAGTGAGATGGATTCCTTCCAAGGAAAGGTTGCTAACACACTCCACTGACTGCCCTCATAATAGGGGACATCACTGTGAACCTAATGATGTCATGCATAGAGCCATTAACTAAGACATTGGAGTAGATTGCAAATGATCTGAACCATTATCCAAAAGCAGTCCCATATGCACAGAGCAGTGGCCAAATTGGTGAACCAGTCCCTGTACTTTGAGATGGTGGGACACCAAGTATGCACAAACACAAGCCATAAACACACAAAGGCAATGCATGTAGACTCACAGAGGTTGAGCCAGCCAGCACAACAGTGTACAGTATCAAGCCTATCTAGAGTTGGGCACAGGTAGAGCATATGAAAGGCATGAGCAAGGGAACGACACTGGTATGCACAGCATATGGACACGTAGTGCATGGACATGAGCGTGGACACAACAGTGTCTGAACACAAGTATGTGTAGCGTATGGGTTCAGGTAGTACATGGATAAGAAAACATGCAGCATGCAGGCATAAGTGTTGCCCAGGCACAAGCATAAACACTGTACCATACAGGCACAAGAAGCATGCATGAACACATACAAGTGCAAACACGCACAAACAGGGCACAAGCAAAAGGCAACTGACCGTAAAAATAATAACCATTCCATAAAGACCTAAAACCATAACCTAAAACATTCACCTGAATCCAAAGGCTCTGTCTCAAGGACAAACCCACTCGTTCCAGTGATGCCTGTGATATCCAAATGAAGAGTAGGAACAAACAGCAGTGTATGATTAATGCATGAATGGGGTCCAGACCCATGGTCACAGGTATGAACTCCCTGTCATAGGGGATAAAGTAAAAGACAGGAGGACGGGAGAAAAAGGACAAACTGTTTCCTACTCATACCTTACATGCCTTCCCAACAGCCTTCAAAGAGAGCAATGGAATTCAGAGCTAAAAACCATTTAAGAAAGAACTTCCCAAAGACAGCCTGCAGACAAGCATGCATGAGGCTTCATAAATGGAGGCTACCTGTACTACACCCAGAGCTTGTTTCCCAAGGGGAGCAAGACAGGTGCTCCTTCTACAGAAGAAATACTCCAGGGATCCCAGAGGGTCACATGACAAAGAACAGATAGGAAGAATTCAAGGACAGGTGGAAGGGAAATGGCAGAAACAGTTCTTACTCCCACTTAATATCTCATTTAACCCTTTGTTTAAGATTCAGTGGATGACAGCCAAAGAGCCAGTGCATAAAAGGGACTCCCGGGCAACCTCCAGAAAGTAACATATCCAAAGGTTTTACATCAAACACAACTACGACAGTGTCATAAAAATTTCAGTCACCCCTGTACTACGAACACCTGCCATTACCAGCTGACACTTGGAAGAGCCGGTGTTAAGAGGACAAACCTTAGGAAGCACAAAGAAGACATGGGCACAAGCACACTTGCGTCTCAGAAATTTAGCAGGGTGAGGCAGAAGGGTTAGAAGATTGCAAGCCTTCATCAATCATCTCCTAACCCCTAAGAAGCCTCTGTAAAGAGTGGACTGCATCAGCACATAGCTCTGAAGATATGTCACCTCACACACAGATAGCTTTCACAGAGACTGACCAACAAGAAGGAAAATGAGCTAAAACTTCATTAGAAGTCTCATTAGAAGTCACAAGCTTCATGGCTAACTGACAGCTCCCAGTAATCAGTCCCTGTGAAGAGACTGAAAGCCAGCGTCTCTTCTACAGGACCAAGGAGAACACAAACAAAATCCTAAAGGACAACCAGGAAAAGGCTCCCAACTGTGGATCCCGCTCCCTAAAAGATCCAAAGACTGAGAAGGAAGAAGAGAACAGGAAGGGCAAAGATAGAAAGCCACCTTCCCCTCTATCTAATATCAAACACTACGACCTTGTTTCTCTAACAAAAAACTAAAAGCTTACTATAAGAACAATCCTGCATGAACACTTCATAATAAGGTTGCACCTTGAGATACAAAAATGATAAAAATGTTATTTTCATAGCAAAATTAAGTTTTTCACATTGAACTCACGTGGCAGCTTAAATTTTGAAATTCGCGGTAGTGCTTCTATTGTTTTAGTGTAGGTGACTAGCCCCACCCACTTTCGGGGAAGAATAGGTACAACACAGCTGAAGAGCTCAATTCATTTGTGCCCTATGTCCATGTGAGGAGATGAGGGAGGGTTCCGATTCTGTAATTACTTGGAAAGTATATATGAAACTTAATTTTATTATGAAAATAACATTTTCATATAAATAACTTACCAAGTAATTACATAGCTGAATCTCACAATGACCAGGGGTGGGATACACGGACACATTCTACTTCAAAACATACAGTAATGGTAATGAATTTGAAATAGAAAAGTAGCTAGCATTGATAAAATGCTTGTTGTAACCTTACCTGGTAAGAAAGCTACTGCAGGAAGATACTGCCTCTGGTTAGTGCTCATCTTAACCTGCAGTGGTGTGGTGGTATAGCCGTGTGGAGTGCCTCTACTCAAGTGGGAGCTTTGCATCGAAGAAGTTTTACGATGGCTAGCAAAGCATCAATAGTTCCCCTTGCCTTAGGTGCAGTACCACGGTAAAAATAACCAGACAATGCTGTCACATACACCACATGATAAAAAACCACCATCCATCCACTAAAAAACTGGTGGGTACTCCAAGTACATGGTATCACCAGGCTACCTTAAGACCCAACACCCTACGTCAAGGCAAAGAGAACAAGGACAGAAGGAATCCTTCTTACTCTTCGTCCCCCAAAACCATGCAAGCTACTGACAACGGACCCAGGGTAATGCAGTTTTCAAATACCGTTTCCACTTCACATAAATAAAGTCACAAAGATTGAATTACACCTCCAATAGGTCGATCGAAGAATAGAGGAGAGAGACAAGTTATGTGTAAATGCTAATGAGGTAGCGACCGCTCTGATTTCATGAGCTTTAACTTTAACCACAGGCAAAGCATCCTCCTGAATCCAGAAATGCTGCTTCAGTAATAAGGTCCCTTAAAAAGAATGACAAGGCATTCTTAGAAAGAGGTCAGAAAGGATTTTTAACACAGCACCATAGGTTAGTAGCATGTCCTCTGATTCTCTCAGTCCTATGTAAGTACAGGCAGTCCCGGTTATCGGTGATCTGGTTTTACAGCGCTTGTCTAACGACGAAAATCAGTGATTTTTGGTGCCCAAAATTGTCGATCTCCAATTATCGGCCCCGATAATTGGGTATTGGTGCTGATACATACCTAACAGAGTCGGAGATCTCCGGTTAGCGAAATTATTGCGCCAAAAAGCACTGAAAATCGCCAATTTTCGGTGATTTTTGCTTATTGTCACGGCGTCGGAATGGAACACCCACTGATAACCAGGGACTGCCTGTACAGTAAACGCCCAATATTTGCGTTCTCACAATTTGCGGAATTTTCTGTGGAACCTATCTATAAATTATTCACGGGAAACTCACCCACTTGCGGATTTTTTCGTAGAGCAATATTCTGTATTTTCATATTACTTTCGTGAGTAAATACTGTGCTGTATCTATATATACATTTTATGACAAATAATGATTTACAATACTAATTTTTAAACAATAATACTAAGTTTAATATAAAATTAGATAAAAACAAATAGTAAAAATAATAATTCTCTCTCTATCTCTCTCTCTTACTGAGATGTATGTTTATTTGTTTGTATGATAAATAAATGATTTACTAATTTTCAAATATTAATGTTAATGTAAACAGCAATAATATCAATTCATTAAAGGATATACTATAGTGAATTAGTAAGATTTTTGTTTATAAATTAATAAATTACCAGTATGTAAAATCTTAAAGGAATACAAATCAACCCCTAATCTTTTGCTTAAGACTTGGAGAGAGGGGGGAGGGTGAACCTGTCAGATATGTCAAGTAACCTGACAGCAAGGGTTGGGCGGTCAGCGTTGCCAACTTACTGGTCAAATACCACTACGAATGATATACTGAAAAAAAGGATTTTGACAAAGGAAAAATCTATTTCTGGAGAGGGGCCCGTGTCACCCGGTGAAATAGTCCATTCAGCACTTATTTCTAGGTAATTCCGTTGCTAGATACCAGAGAAAGCTAAATGAAATGCTGGAGTTACTACCCCAGAGCGAGCTCCACTAGATGGAGTCGTGTATGGAAAAGGGTGAACTACAAAAACACGGAACCTTATCCTATAGAGATTCCCAATGTCAAAAGTCCCAACGAGAGAGGTGCCGATACAAGCCCATGCACTACTCGCGGACTGTATACAAGGCAACACTAGCCACATTCCATGTTAGCACCCACCTCACTAGAATGAAGTTTATCAAGGGAGGAGAGAATGAAAAACAGGGTGGGTTTTGGTGATACGGGCCCCTCTCCAGAAATAGATTTTTCCTTTGTCAAAATCCTTTTTCTGGATCGGGTCCGTGTCACCTGGTGAAATAATAACAGAGAAATAAACATCATTCTTAAGCTATTAAAGACTTAAATAGAAACGTTGAAAACTAGGAGAATTCTACCCTGAACATTAGTAAGGTCCTCTAAGTTCATGTAATGAAAATAATGTAAGTGGTCACCGTCTAAGATCATGAGCTTAGAATAGCACCTGAATAAGCTTGTATTAAGAAAATACTTCCTGCGTAATAGCAGACCCAATGACAGTGCCCCCCCTTTTTTTTAAAGGAGAGGACCTGACAAAATTGCGAGGTCCTGTCTAAAAAAAAACCTGCAAGGAGAAAACTGGACACAGAAACAGACCTTGTAAAAGGGGAGTACTTTCCAAGGTGACCACCGAAAATGAGGACCATCAATTGTAGATAGAAAGTTAGGGTGAGGAATTCACAACACTACCCCTGATGAGGGGAAACCAAACTGATTGGTTCCGCCAGACAGGGCAGACAGTACAGGAAAACTAACACTAGAAGCTAAGCTGATTAAAAATTTTTGGGACTTCCTTAACAAGGAAAGGTAAGAACAAGATGATTGTTGGTTACCAAGCTAACTCTGATACATTACTCAAAGACCAGGAAACCGAATGTGGACGGAGTACTGTTCTTAGACGAACACAGACCTTAGGGATGAAAGTTAAGAGCCTGTGAGTCTGGTTCCAACAAAACACTTTCCTCGAGGCCAATGCGGCCGCATCAGTACTGTAGCTTCGAAAACTATGTGAAGAGTGCTAGTTACTTAACTGCAGAACCATACTGCAGTAGAGTAGGATCCCTTAACTGATTTCAGGAAAACAGTAATAACAGGACCAATATCAGTTTCCTCCTAAACTGTAAGATTCACAAAGACCACAAAGCCAGGACATCAGAGTTTGAGGGGCTGACGCAGGCTGAGTTTATACCAGACGGGACAGCTTGATAGTTTGTGGCTGAATTGGGTTGCAAACAGACCTACTTCCAGGCCCAGGAAAAGGTCACAAGACTACCTGAATGATGCTCCGTCTAAGGACTATTCCAACACCAGGGGGGAGGCCCTGGATAGGGAAAAAGCAGTGACCTTTTGGACCCCTACGAGAAGGGTGGTAGACAGAGGCACCTGCGTCTGTTGGTTATGGAGAAGAATGAACCATAACCTGAACGAAGCAGTTCGAGTCCAAAACCACTTGTTTACACAGCGCACTATTGCTGTTTTGTTCAGAACCAGCCTAAAAGGAAACCTCTTGGGGGGAAGAAGTTTCCCAAGGACAGGAAGACTGTCACCGCCCTCCAAAGCGTTGATATGGAACTGCCGGAACGTGACCGACTAAGTACCATGTACTTCATTGGGCCAAAAAAAAAATCCACCTCACCCGCCCAGAGAGGTGACGGTGTGGAATACTGAGGCCGGAGGGGAAAGCTGGAGAGGAACTGACTCGGTAAGCACTTGATAGTTGTGCAAGGCCGAGGCCACTATTCAAGCAGGAGGAATCAGGGAGACACGCCCCTGACTCCGCCATACCGAGTCATAAACTCCAGCTTTGACTTCAGAAGGAGCACCGTCACTGAAGCAAACTGGAGAAAACCCAAGACCTTTTCTTGGGCACGGCGAGAGGTATGCTTGAGTTGATGAAATGATAGGACGTCCTTGCTATCTCTTTCCACTTCCACTGGATTCATAACTACGGAAGGCTATCCTCCTGAATCAGGTGGGATTCCTTCCTGGTTACTTAGAAGCCCAAAGACTCTAGAAACCGATTATAATGACCGGCGCCCTCAGGCAATTCCCGACGCTGGGTGCCCACATGAGCCAGGCAACTAGATATGCAGCTAGCATAGCCTCCTAATACCGGAGCTGTTGAACTACGGTATTGTTCAAACTGGCAAAGACTCTGGAGCCGCATTGAGGAGGGCATGAACCTGAAGGGGCACGCCTGCTCCCGAGTCTGAATCCCAAGAAGGGATAGGACCTTTCTGCAACCAAGATGTGAAAGGAAGCGTCGGAAAGGTCTATAGAGGTGGTTACGGCTCCACGGCGCAGTAGGATCCGAACCCACAAGACTGTAAGCAACCGAGACTTGCTGCATGAATAAGGAAAACAAACGGGACACGCCCGGAAAAATTTTCCAGTGGAAGGGAACTTCCTTGGCAGACTGAAAAAGCCTGACAGGCCATTCACAAAGACCCCCAGAACTCTGGCCGGAGGCTGATTGAACCTGATTGGGGGGAACAACAGTCCAGCTCCACCCCGGGCCCTGATAAACTATACTCTGGGCCCAGGAACTGAAGTTCCAGTGGCCCCAAAAATGGTACAGCCTCCCACCCATATGAGAAATACTACAGGAGGAGGAGGCTTGATTGCCTCCCCGTGAAGCGAATGCCTTCCCAATTTCTCGGAGAGGAGTAGGATGCTTCCCTGCTCCTATGATAACCCTGAGGGTCAGAGCCTCTGGCCAAATGTCTAGTGAAAATCTTTCCTTAGGTTTTCGTATGAAGCAAAGAAAACTCCGGCGGAGGCACGTGGGGGCAGCAGAGACACACGGGGTGTTACAAGGGGCTGATGTGTTGGCTGAACCCGCACACATCGAGGTGGAGGCTGGGAGTGAGAGCTGACGGCTGTCTAGGGGCAGAGACCTGAAGAGCCTGCACCACCGCCTGAGCAGGGGGCTCTTGAACTACATGAACTTCTTGCCGGACTTGGGACAGGTCCCGGCAAGATCAGACCGTTTCTGCTCATAGGTAGACACCCATGAGAACGGAGGCTCTGGATAACATTAGTAGCCCCAGACGGGCCGTAACAACGCCCACCTGGGAAAAGATTAATTCTCCAGGTGAAACTGTTCATAAGATTTTTCACCTCAAGGCGGAACGGGTAAGCCTGACTTACACCTGTTTCAGCTTCCGAAAATTGACTCCGGAAGCTTAGGAGCTGCACGCTGAATAAATTAGAAGCGTAGCCGGGGTTAGAAGATTCACTGTGAATGTATCTGTGATATCTGTCTCCCGGAAATGCCTCAGCGATACATTTTCAAAACAAGCCTGTTGATAAGAGGGGCTACATTCGGAGCACAAGGGGTAAGAAACAGGGCTCTCAAAGAGAGCATGGTAAGACCCCACAGCTGGCGTGAACTTGGAATTCTCCGTCTGCCACTCCGTTAGAGTTCTCGGGGAGATGATGTGTCCAGCCCCTAGCTGAGGGCTCACTTATGGATCCTGCCAGACAGACGCCATGCTCGTTCTGGCAGTCTGGTAAAACCCGGATAAGAGGATACCAGACCGGAAGGGAAGAAATGCCCTTCCACCAACCTCCGTGTGTCCACACCCCGACAGGAGGGTGCCTTCATGCTGGGAAGCATAAAGGAAGGCGCCAAGATTCCCCAGACTGGAGGGGAAAAGAGGTGGAGGTGTCCGAACGATAGAATTCCGGAACGGAGCAGGACTTAACAGGTGATCCATTGACAATGAGTCTTGAGATTAATCTCTTGGGATTTAAGCTCCTGGGAAAGGGAAGGCACGGACCATTAGGTAGATAGTTAGTTTAATAGGTTGACAATGACCTTCAAATCGAGCTCCTTATAAGGAGACCCGTAAAAGAGTTTTCAACAAAGGAAGGAGGGGGTAACCGCCTTGCTTTGCTTGGGCCGTGTCCCTTTCCAGAAGACGAGGCCAAACTCGTAGATGGCACCGGATTAGAGATCCGAGACGTCCTCGAGGGGGCCCCGGAGCAGGTCTTCTTGGTTTAAAAAGGGTCTTCTTTTTTGTCTTTGTCTCTCTCTTTTTTTTTTTTTTTTTACTGACTTCACCTTAGGGACGGTAGACCAGGAACCGTCGAAAAGGGATGAGAAGCTAACGAATCCCCTAAAGGAAAAGTTTGCCTCACCTAATTCCGAGCTAAGCGGAAAAGGTTTGCCTCAATTATTCCTGCACCTACTTATCGCTCCGGGACGATGTTCACAGGTCCGAGAACGAGACAGAAGGCCGCAAGCGTCTTCAGAAAACTCTCCGTAAACAATTAACTTGAAGGCGAAGAGTTACGAGACTTGTGGCCGCCTCCAAGCGGGGAAAAATAGGACCCCAGACACCGGAGGAACAACTATTAATAAGTTATATAAGACGGAGTTTGGCGAAGGAAAAACCGATAGGTGTATATGAAACCTACCAATTTACCGAGAATCTCGCCCGGAAACGGAGTTTGGCGGAGGAAATCGATAGGCGTATATGAAACCTACCGATCCACCGAGAATCTCGCCCGGAGAGAGCCCAAACACCAAAAGATTAACTATTAATAAGCCACATGAGGCGGAGAACCGATAGGTTTATATGAAACCTACCGAATTAACGAGAATCCCGCCGGAGACAGAGTTTGGCAGAGTGAAATCGATAGGCGTATATGTGAAACCTATCGATTTATCGCCGAAAGAGCGACTATTAATAAGCCACATGAGGCGGAGCTTGACGGAGGCAAAACCGACAGGTGTATATGAAACCTACGGATTCATCAGGTAGCCTGCTCGGGAGAGCATAGAGTACAACGCAATCTGCCGGGTGCCAAACGACTAATAATAAGCCAAAGGAGGCGGCGCCTGGCGGAGATAAAACCGACTGGTGTAAATAAAACCTACGGATTCATCAAGTAGCCTGCTCGGAGAGAGAGCATAGCGCAGTTTTTACAACCTTCCGAGTCAAGAATAAGTCACATGAGGCGGAGTTTGGCGGAGACGAAACCGACAGGTATATATAAAACCTACGGGTTCATCAAGAAGTCTGCTCGGGAGAGCAAAGCGTACTTCATAACCTTCCGTGCCAAACTATAAATCCAAAACAGACTGCGACCGGAATGGGAGCTATAGACTCCCGTGACCGCTGGTTTCTTGCAGGATAGCGGAGCATTCCGCACTTGACAAAACCAGCCGAAAACGTATGAGAAAAGGGCATGCTGGAACGGATGCCGGAGCAGAGTACCGTAGCAGCCACTAGCCTAGTCAGACCAGGAAAACCCCGGAGAAAACCGGAGAAAACCGGGCTAACAGGACAAACTCATAGACATAAAAACAGAGTCAACGGAACATTCCAAAGCGATCATGTTTGAACAAAATGTGGGAAGGTTATGAACTGTTCGGAAGTGGGCGCACTCCGAGCCAAGAGAGGAAAACCCGGAGGAGGATATCCTGAACGAAGTGATAGCGGTGGGGGGAATAAACGCCGACCGCTAAACACTAAAACCGCCGAGCAGTAAGCAAGGAGAGTGCCCAACAAGATAACGAAACACCGAACAGGTAGTAGCAAAAGGAGGGGGAACGCGAAAGTAAATAAAGCAGAAGACAGTTAAGTGAAAACGCTAACTGGCCTCGTATGAGATCCCAACAGTGAGGTGTGAACATGTAGGAAGCACCACAAGGAAATAGTCGGCGTAAAAGGAAGGGGGAAGGATAGGCCAGGAGGTTAGTAACCCAAAGCAGCGACCAGGGGTGGGACAGCACTCCCCGGGCACCCAGAGATTCTCATAGATCCCCTTGCTATGTAAGCTGTGTTGCACGACAAGAGCGAGAGAAAAGGAGAGGAAGGGCAAAAACCTCTACGGCCAGGAGAGCAATGAAAGATAAAAGGAGTGTGAACAGGAGTGGGGAGAGCACTCCCGGTCACCTTCAGGTCCAGGTGGAGTGCCAACTCAGACACACTGAGGGACAATCAATCAATGCAGAGGAGGGATGTAGGCTACAACATAAAATAAGGATAAATTGCTCTCAAACCTTGGAAAGTTGATAAACCTTGAAACAAACCAAGGGGAGAGAGAGAGCAAAGGATAAAAGGGAGAGAAGGGGACTCGATACCACAAAATAATATATATATAGTCGGTAAAAGAAGTGTGAACAGGAGTGGGGAGAGCACTCCCGGTCACCACTGGTAAGCAACCCAAAGAAGGATTGAACTAGGACAGGCTACGCAGGTAAACCCTCGCTATTCCAGCTTAACTTATTAGGAACATTAGCCTAAGTGAAAAGCCAAACAGGGAGAGGGTGGACGTAGGCAATATATCCAAGCCAAAACCAAACAAAGGGAAGCACCAGACATAAAACACACATGTACAGAACGAGATCACCGACATGAAACTCATACGTACAGATCGAGATCGTCCCTCTCTTAACGATTTTTCCCCAAAGGAAAAAGTGTTACAGCCAACCCTAGGCTAACCTAACTGAGGCGATGTAAAGGAAGGAAGCCTAGGAGAGGGGTAAAGGCTAACTAATAACTCAAAAAATTCATAATAAAACAAAAATTGTCTATAAGGTACATGTAGGAGGATAGGCAGGCCCAACACAACATGGACGTGAAGGGACATGACCGACCTCCAGTTAAATGAAAGTACCCCAAAATTAACAAAATTCAAAAGCATCCAAGCACAAGGTCAAAAATTAAATGTACCAATGAAAATCATGTTCCCATACACTTAGAGAAGTGAGTCTAAAACAAGGCAAAATAAAGCCAAAATAAGAAGCGAATAGGCCCGAGGGGGAACCACGTAGCCAAGACAGCACTTGACCAGGAAGGGAACACAAAATTCATAAAATAAACAAAATTATAAAAACAAAGTAAAAACAAAGTAAAAACCGCAACAGTACCAATGAAAATAAGATCCCCAAAGGCTAAGAGAAGTGAGAGACAAAAATAAAGCATAGTGAGGCCATGATAATAAGCGAATGGGCTCGAGGGGGAAGCTCGTAGCCTAAACGCTCAACAACACTTCTCGTAATGAAGCCACGATTAAAAGCGAATGGGCCCGAGGGGGTAGCTCGTAGCCTAAACGCTAAACATCACTCTCATAATGAAGCCATGATAAAGGCGAATGGGCCTGAGTGGGTAGCTCGTAGCCTAAACGCTAAACATCACTCCCGTAATAAAAATCACTCTCGTAATGAAGCCATGATAAAAAGCGAATGGGCCCGAGGGGTAGCTAAGTAGCCTAAACGCTAAACAGCACTTCTCGTAGTAAATGGGTACAGAACAAACATAAAATTAATCAAACCCACTAAAGTTAGGGATCATAATGGTAAAATATCCCAAATAAAAAGGGATACAAATAAAAACACAAAACAAACATGCCGACCCAAGACCAAGAGAGGTCAAGAGACGACGTGAGAGGAGATCGAGGCAGGCGTTATAAATCCCTTTAATTATTAAACTAAAGGAAAATAAGGAGCCTCAATCGCCTAAAAACAATAAAACACTGGTACTCAAGTAATTGAAGAAGAACCTTGCGAGGATGCCATAAAAAAAAAAATCCAAAATAGAGCACAAAATAAGGAACACAACTTAAATTACGTGTGAGCTAAAAAAACGTGCTAAAATGGAATGCGGCTAGTGTTGCCTTGTATACAGTCCATGAGTAGTGCATGGGCTTGTATCGGCACTCTCTCGTTGGGACTTTTGACATTGGGAATCTCTATAGGATAAGGTTCCGTGTTTTTGTAGTTCACCCTTTTCCATACACGACTCCATCTAGTGGAGCTCGCTCTGGGGTAGTAACTCCAGCATTTCATTTAGCTTTCTCTGGTATCTAGCAATGGAATTACCTAGAAATAAGTGCTGAATGGACTATTTCACCGGGTGACACGGGACCCCAATCCAGAAATATCTCTATCTCTCTCTCTCTCAAGAAAAGATTGAATTTTTATGCTATGTTTACAGGCAGTTCCTTTCTGATGAGGCGTCGGAACGGAACCCCCTTTTGTAAGCTGAAAATTGTCATAACCCAAATTATCGTAGAAAATTGTAAGAAAACCTTACTTTTAATCATTTGGGTGTCTTGTAAAGGAGGCAAACTGCATTTTTATTGAGTTTTTCATCAAAAAACCTCCAAATTTTTACCATTCTGCCCTTTCTGGAGCCATATTTCTTCCACTGGACTGGCGTCGTTGTAACCCAGGGAATAATTTTTTATGAATATATTTGAAGAGCGTAAGCTCGGAACATTGTAAGCCGAGCCCATCATAACCTGGGGACTGCCTGTATTTGTTTTGTATGATAAATAAATGATTTACCAAATAATCACTACAGCATCGTTGGGACCTAGAGGGTGCCGGATTAGCCATTTTGCCGGATTAGCCATTTATTAGGCTAGAATACACGAAACACAGTAGCTAAGCACCTCATCCTAGAATTAAAATATCCCATAAATCAGTACAAGTTGGTTAATAAAGAAAAGACAATTATCAAATACAGGTAGTGCTCGAGTTACGATAATTCGAGTTTACGATGGGGTTAGCAATTAATACCGATACGAAAATATTTAGGAAATATTTTTAGATTTCGCGCAGGCACAGGCAGCGAGAGAGACCAACTTACAATAGACCAACTTCTTTTCCTCCATCTCTTTATTCCATCTGCTAGTTAAAAAAGTAAAAGAGAATGATAAAAGTATTGTTAGTAACGTTACACTCCTGCGTAAATGTGTACAGCCATAAACAACCGAACGGGAAACTGTTGTTTTACTAATAATCGTGTCGGATAACAACTGTTGCGCTTGTATTTCAACCATCGTACGGTAATACACAATTACTGTAGTTATGTTACAAATGACATTAAGGACTGAAATATTTTTTACACTATACCCTTGTTTGCTTTGGAGAAAAGATCGGCAGGGAAATATACTGCTACAGTAACTTTAAGCTGTAAGTTGTAGCTGAAGCTGAGAAAACAATATTCAAGCTGCTAACGACTATAAATTATCATGCATCGGCAACATGGATGAAACTCGACCATAAATAAAACTGGAGAGAATGTATTTTAATCAAAACTACTGGGCATGAAAGAATACAAATTACTACTGTTTTCACGCCGATAAAAGATAAATACGTAAAGCTCGTATTATGATGAAATCAAGAGAAAATAGCGAACGGAATCTTGATTTTTTTTACTAAAAAAAAAAAACATGCCCCCAAAGCGACCAGCCACGATTCCCGCAAACATCATATATTAATGAAAAAATAGCTAAATTAATTTCACAACGAGACCTATTTAACTTATATTTCGACTTAAAAACACTTCGTATAATGAAAAATATCCTTGTCCCAAATAAATAAACTATCCATATTCATTTACACTAACTAGAAGCAAGAAAACAAATTTGAACTTGGTTAAATACGGCGATATTGATTCCCAAAACAAAACATTGATTGCAAATTATAATACAAAAGCAATATGAGAATATACGCAATTGGAAACAATGTAGTAAAGCATAACTTTTAAAAGATCCATGAAAAAGATGCACATTCGTTATGTTGATGTTTGTATAATACTGTTAATATGTGAATAGAGTTCAGTATAATGTAGGCTAGGCTACCAGTTTGTTGATGCAGCACACTGCGCCACCAAATCAAGCGGCCAGTGAGCAAGTTAAGCGACCGGGAAATTTGAAAATTAGTGCGGAAACATTAGAAATTACTCAGTTTGAAATTTGTGCCGGATTACTGATTGTTCCGGACTACTGATTGCCGGATTAGTGATGGTCAACCTGTACTTACTTTCAAATATTACAGTAGTAATAGTAGCATTAATAATAATCATCTTCTTTTAACATGCTTTTTTCCCATTTTTGTATGGGGTAAGCATGAGTGCCTTCTTTTGAAGGACTTTGATTTGGCTTTGGGGTAGACCGTAGTCTTGATAGGCCACCCTGCTTAGACCTCGGTAGCATATGTACATGTATTGTACCAGTCACCAGTGCCCTTTCTCCCAGCAGTGAGAAGTTGTTGCGCGGTTAGGTCGACAGTTCGAGACATGAGGTGTCTGTTATGTTTTTTAGATGTTGGAGTGGCTTTGTTTGTGTGTGTATTAGTCTGTAACACCCATTTGCTTTTTAAGCAAACCTATCCGTTGATTACATACACAATCCCAGGGTGTCTACATGGATAGCAAAGTGTCCGCCTCTCTGACCAGTCGGCTGCGGATTTGACCCTGAGCCACAGACCTCTATGAAGTCCAAAGCTGCTGCTCTAACCGACTTGGCCATCGAGGCTCAGTAGTAATAATAATAATAATAATAATAATAATAATAATAATAATAATAATAATAATAATAATAATGATGATGAGTGCATGGGGAGAACAACTGATACAAGTAGACAAAGACCAGAAATATACAGACAGGAGAATGAAAAACAGAACAGAGGAATGGCACAACAAACCAATGCACAGACAGTACATGAGACAGACAAAAGAACTGGCCACTCAAGAAGGAAACAGAAGGAATGCTAACAGCGGCACAAGATCAGGCCCTAAGAACCAGATCTGTCCAAAGAACAATAGATGGAAATAACATCTCACCCATATGCAGGAAGTGCACTATGAGAGACGAGACCATAAACCACATAGCAAGCAAATGTCCGGCACTTGCACAGAACCAGTACAGAAAGAGGCATGATTCAGTAGCAAAAGCCCTCCACTGGAGCCTGTGCAAGAAACACCAGCTAGCTTGCAGTAATAAGTGGTACAAACACCAACCTGAGGGAGTGATAGAAAACAATCAGGCAAAGATCCTCTGGGACTAAGGTATCAACAGACAGGGCGATACATGCCAATAGACCAGACGTGACACTGATTGACAAAATCAAGAAGAAAGTATCACTCACTGATGTGACAATACCATGGGACACCATAGTAGATGAGAAAGTAAGAAAGAAAAAAATTGGTAAGTATCAAGATCTGAAAATCGAAATAAGAAGGATATGGAATATGCCAGTGAAAATTGTACCTATAATCATAGGAACACTAGGCACGACCCCAAGACCCCTGGAAAGGAATCTGGTAAAACTATGCTGAAGTAGCTCCAGGACTCATGCAGAAAAGTGTGCTGCTAGAAACAGTTCACATAGTGAGAATAGTGATGGACTCCTAAGGAGGCAGGATGCAACCTGGAACCCCACACTATAAAAACCACCCAGTTGAATAGGATGACTGTGATAGAGAGGAAAAAAAACTGTAATAATAATATACTGCAATTACAACATTTATGCATTTCTAAAGTGAGTTATGAAAGAAAAATTTTAATCAAACAAATTTCAACCCCAACTTTTCCTGAGTCTTCAAGCTCAGGGGGGGTGGGTGAACCTGTCAAATATGTCAAATTATACTAGATGTTACCACATAATCAAATCAATTTCTTTTTTTTCTTCCTTCCTTCTCTCTCTCTCTCTCACCAAAGGGTAGAATGTGAGAAATAAATAAATAGATAGATACTTAAATCAGCCCTGCTCTATCTCTCAGGAAAAGATACATATAAATTTTGTAAAGAGAAATGGATTAACATTTCTCAAGAGATTAAAGAGATTCTCTCTCTCTCTCTCTCTCTTTTGCCCTGCCAGTACAAGGCTGGCTGAATTTGTTGTAGTGGTAACTCACTCCTGATTTGGCTGGAAGGGTTAGAAGTACATATGTATATATTTTTAAGGGTAGTAAGTTTAAGATGGCTTTTAAATGATATTAATAATATAATTTCAAAGATTAATACAGTACAGTAATAGGATAATAATTTAAGGTATATTTAATGTAGGATGATACTTTAAGGGGGTATGGAATGCATCCCAGCGAATAAGGGGGTTTGCTGTAGTATCTTAATGCTTTCAGGGGGCAAAGAGCTCTCTCTTCCTCTTCTGGACCCAGGCTCTCAATTAAATTCTTAATGGTAAAAGAACATGACCAGGGCTTGGAAGGAGTCTCATTTTTGGCCAGAAAACCGAGGGTAAACGAACAGACTGTCTCTTTGCAAGAACCCAATCCTTTTAACAATAGTATGAAGCTCACTGACCCACTTAGCAGTTGCCAAAGCCACAAGGAAGAGGGTCTCCCTAGTAAGATCCCTTAACGACGTCAAACCAAGAGGTTCAAAGTGGGGGCCAGAGAGCCATTTCAGGACTGCATCTAGGTTCCAAGCGACTGACTCCAACTTCTTCTGTTTGGATGTTCGAAGGATTTAATAAGGTCTGAAAGACCCTGGTTTGAAGATAGACCCAAACCTCTGTGATGAAAAGCAGCCCAGCTGGCCCTGTAATTTCTAATGGTAGAGGAAGACAGGCCTCTAGAGGATCTCAAAAAGAGCAGAAAGTCTGCAATCTGAGTTATAGACATCTGAGAAGATGAGATATTATGTCTTCTACACCAGCTGTGGAAGACTGTCCACTTGGCTTGGTAGACCTCGCTAAAGGATTGACGTCTACACTTAGCGATAGCCTCTGCAGCTGGTCTTGAAAATCCTTTCACTTTAATGAGTTTCCTGACAGTCTGAATCCTGCCAGCGCACAAGTGGATAATCCTTGATGGAAGCGCCTGAAATGAGGCTGTCTGAGAAGACTTGGTTTTTGTGGAAGACGTCTCAGAAAGTCTACTAGTTGTCCAAGAAGAGTCAGGGACCACTCCTTCAGAGGCCAAAATGGTGTTACTAAGGTCATGGTCACTTTCTGATGGGTCTAAAACCTGTTTAAACTTCCCTACCATGCTGAATGGCAGGAAGGCATACAGGTCCAGGTTTGACCAATCCTGGAACATGGCATCCGTCGCCCGTGCCTGAGGGTCCAGGGCTGGAGAGCAAAACATCAGGAGGCGATGATTCCTCGACATTGCAAACAGGTCTATAGATGGCTTTCCCTACAGTTTCCACAGGTCAGTGCATACCTGTGGATCTAGAGTCCACTCCATGGGTAAAACCTATTTGCGACGACTTAGCTTGTCCGCTAGAACATTTAACTTACCTTGAATAAATCGCGTGACGATCTTGGTCCAATTCCTGTCCACTCAAAGAAGGAGATCTTTTGTAGCTTCACAGAAGGAGAAGGAGTGAGTACCTCCCAGCTTCTTGGTGTAAGACAGAGCGGTGGTGTTGTCCGAGTGGACTACAGTCATACTCCGAACTTACGCGAGGTTAGGTTCCAGAACCCCTCGTGCAGGGAAGGGTGAATTTTCATATAAGTTTGGCATGGTCTCTAAAAATGCTAATAAATGCTTATTTCTAAATTCTAAACACTAGATATGACCCCAATCATGCTCCCAAATGATTAAGTCAACTTTTAAATGAAATTAAAGTTACTGTAACTTCATTTAAAAGTTAGCTTAATACATTACCCTTAAAAAAGAGAAATAAATGGTTGACATAAAAACTGAGATTTGGAAGAGAATTTCTCTCTCTCTCCTTCCAACCGATCTATTTTTAGAATCGTCTCAACCTCTTTTTAACAACTTCTTTATTCTGCGTCTCTTTCTCTTTGTTCTGAAATGCTTTTTCATGAACAAACAGTGTTTTATATTTTGGATAATACAACTCTTAGTTATTACGTCTCTATGTTTTAGAACGTATTTGCAACACTAGTGCATCTACACTTCGTAGATGATACAGGTCAAATTAGATCAATTTAAACTATCTACTGTACAGGTAAACACGTACAGAGAATTAATAAGTTTTAAAAATGTGTGAGCATTAGATAAGAGAGAGAAAGAGAGAGAGAGAGAGAGAGAGAGAGAGAGAGAGAGAGAGAGAGAGAGAGAGAGGGGGTTGTCCTTACTTAAGAGTGAAATTATTTATCAATTATTACGGAGACTGAGAGAATAAATTGAGAGAGAGAGAGAGAGAGAGAGAGAGAGAGAGAGAGAGAGAGAGAGAGAGAGAGAGAGAGAGAGAGAGAGAGAGATTGTCCTTACTTGAAATATCAAGTTATATTATTTATGAATTATTACAGAGAGAGAGAGAGAGAGAGAGAGAGAGAGAGAGAGAGAGAGAGAGAGAGAGAGAGAGAGAGAGAGTTATTCTCATGTTAGATATCAAAAGATGGAAATTCAGTATTAAAACTAACTATTAAATGAAACTAAAGTTACTGTATTTTCATTTAAAAGTTAGCTTAATACATTACCCTTAAAAAAAGAAATAAATGGTTTGACTCTCTCCCCCATTCCACCGATCTATTTTTAGAAGTCTTCTCAACCTCGTTTTTAAAAACTTCTTTATTCTGTCACTTTCTCTTTGTTCTGAAATGCTCTATGTTCAGAAATGCTCTATGTCCCTATGTTTTAGAACGACGCATTTACAGTTTGTAAACGGTACAGGTAAAATTAGATCAATTCAAAATTATCTACTGTACAGTTAAAGACATACTGAGAAACAGTGCTGTAACACGTAGGTTAGCTAACTTTGAACAAGAGAGAGAGAGAGAGAGAGAGAGAGTTGTCCTTACTTAAGAGAGAAATTTTTATGAATGATTACAAACACAGAGAGAGAGAGAGAGAGAGAGAGAGAGAGAGAGAGAGAGAGAGATAACAGTTGTCCTTACTTAAGAAAAGAGAGTGAAATTTTTTATGAATGATTACAAACACACAGAGAGAGAGAGAGAGAGAGAGAGAGAGAGAGAGAGAGAGAGAGAGAGAGAGAGAGAGTTACCAGAAAAATTTGACCACTGATTAGCAACACTCCCCTCCTTATCATGTTAAATGACATGTCTGACAGCTTTTGCCTTCACCTCCTTACAAAAGAGAAGGAAAGAATTTGTTTGTTCAAAATAATACGAATTTTGTAATTACAGTTTTTTATTATTATTATTATTATTATTATTATTATTATTATTATTATTATTATTATTATTATTATTATTATTATTATTATTTGAAAATTAGTACTTATTATTAGGTAAAAAGTTTATTTATCATGCAAATAAACATACCTGTATATGCACCATAAAAATTCATCTCACTAAAAGAGAGAGAGAGAGAGAGAGAGAGAGAGAGAGAGAGAGAGAGAGAGAGAGAGAGAGAGAGAGAGAGAGAGAGAAATTATTACTTTTAATAATATTTAATGTTATTATTTAATTTACACATAAAAGCTTGAAAACTTATAAATTACATAAAAAATTAAACAAACACTTTTGCTGGGTTTCTCTGTGTTCGCATATGTTCGTGTGTCTGTGAAAAACTCGTGTATGACCATTAGTTAGGTTCCAATGAAAAATTTGTGTCTGTGAATTGATGTGAAGTTTATTCTCTTCCGGAGACCAAGTCTCAGCTCAAAGGAAGGAATGACTTCCCTTCTGATAGCCATCACCGCAGGTCCTTGATTTCTGGAGTTATGGGAAACTTGAGCAAGTCCTGAAGAGTTTTCCTGTCCCAACTAGCCTTCAGGAAGAATTGCCGCACCCTCATGTGGAGTCTTCTTAACCTGACGAACTTCTCGATGGATGCAGGTGTTCCTCAAAGACTCATCCATTTGTTGGTTGAGCAGGACGGGAGAGAGAAAACTGTGTACAGTCTGGAGGCAGGATTCGACTCTTTTGGAGGACGGACAAACCTGAAAACTCAGAGTTGATTGCCATTCCTAAATAAAGTTCTTTACTTGAGTTGGAGTCAGTTGGGACTTTTGCTGGTTGACTAGTAATCCAACTCCTTGGAAAAGAGAAGGGTCTCCCGTAGGTCCTCCATGCACTTATCCTTTGTAGGAGAGCGAAGAGGCCAATCGTCTAGATGCAAGATGTTGATGCCCATGAGGTGGCGCCACTTTGTGAGAGGGGCGAGAACAGGAGTAAAAACTTGAGGAGCCGTAGAGAGGACGAAGCACAGACTCCAGGTCTGAAAGACTCGTCCTGGAACATGAACCTCAGGTACTTCCTGGAATCCGGATGAACAGGGACATGGAAGTATGAGTCCTGCATATCGGTGGTGACCATCCAATCACCCAGTTGAATGGATGACAGGGCTGATTGGTTCATTTCCATTTTGAATTTTGTTTTCTGAACGAAGAAATTCAAGGCGCTGATGTTGAGGACAGGTCTCCAGCCCCCAGATGATTTGGGGATCACAAACAGACGGTTGTAAAAGCCCTCTGTGCTGGCATCCTCAACCACCACTACCATTCTCTTCCTGAGAAGGGACGAGACTTCTTCCAACAGGGCTGAATACCTCTCTGAGTCTACTGAGTAGGCTGTCAATGCGATGGGCATCAAAACTAAGGGAGGATTCTCCCTGAACGGGATGAAGTAGCCCTTTCTCAGAACCTCTAAAATCCATTGCTCTAAACCTCTGACTTCCCATTTCTCCCAAAAATGGGGAAGTCTGGCCCCCACAGGTACATGGAGGACTGGGACTACACTCCTGGGAGGAAGGCTTGGTGGAGGTCTTCTCAACTGGTCTCACCGAGCACAAGTTCGATCAGGGTCTGGACTGAAATCTTGATCTACTGCCACAAAAGGACTGCTGTTGGAGAGCTGACTGACTCGATGCCAAACAAGGCCGACTCCTTAGGTTGTTTGGCTGAGTGAACCCAAGAGATCTTGGGTGGACTTCTTCTGGAGGTCTGACACTATCTCCCGCACTGTGGCCCAAGGAAAGAGATGATGATGATCCAACGGCAAGAAAAGGAGAGCTGATTTCTGGGTAGCAGTGACCCTCTTGGTGGTGAATGACCACCAAAGTTCCCTCTCCTTCAGAACCCCCAGAGAAAACACAGCTGCCAGTTCAAGGGAGTTGTCCCTGATGGCTTCGTCTGCACATGAGAGGACACCAAGCCAGTTTGAAGACAAGTCCCCATCCAGGTCGAAACAAAGTCCCCATCCGGGTTCTAACAGTCATCGATCTTCTTGGCGAGAACTCCTACCGTCCAGTTTAAAAAACCTACAACTTCAAAACCTTTAAAAAATTAAAATGTTCTTCACCATTATTATTATTATTATTAAAAAGTTTAACCTGACCACTGAGTGAGCTGACTATCAGCTCTCATAGGGCTGGCCCAAAGGATTAGGATGAAATGACAAGTCTAGGCTAGAAGCCTAGCACTGGGACCAAACAGGTCAATCGCTAATGATGAACGAAAATGAAAATGAAATTAAAAGCTGTAAAAACGTATACGCTTTCATACTGGAACACACCCACACAATAAATACATTTATACTCATGTTTCCATATATATACTCCATATATATACTCACTAAAAAGGTATATTAAATCATAAAAGCTTACTGGAAACTCATTAGTCGACTAAAATTGTTTATCGGATGACAGTGGAATTTCGCACGCCGACTACAAAAAATTTCAACCTGGGTCAACTTTGACTCGACCGAAATGGTAAAAAATGCAATTATAAGCTAAAACTCTTACATTCTAGTAATATTCAATCATTTACCTTCATTTTGCAACAAATTGGAAGTCTCTAGCACAATATTTCGATTTATGGTGAATTTTTGAAAAAAACTTTTTCCTTATGTCCACATGGAAGTTCATTAAGAAAATTTCAGAAATTCTTTTGTCATTTTGTCATAATTTTTGCACTGTTTTATATTAGCCATTTTACATAAAGTTTTATATATGAAAATGTGCACAATTTCATGTAGAATACAACACAAAATAACACATGGTTGTAGCTTTTATCAGTTTTGAAATATTTTCATATAAATCATGATAAGTGCCAAAATTTTCAACCTTCTTCTTCAACTTTGACTCAGCCTCGAAATGGTCGAAAAATGCAATTGTAAGCTAAAACTCTTACATTCTAGTAATATTCAATCATTTACCTTCATTTTGCAACAAATTGGAAGTCTCTAGCACAATATTTCGATTTATGGTGAATTTTTTGAAAAACCTTTTCCGTTTCTGCAGTCGCTATAACTCAGCCAAACATCTCAGAAATTCTTTTGTCACTGTCATAATGTTTACACCATTTTATATTAGTCGTTACATAAAGTTTTATATATGAAAATGTACGTTTTTCATGTAGATACAACAAAAATAACTCATGGTTGTAGCTTTTATCAGTTTTGAAATATTTTCAAATTATAAATCACGATAAATAGAAAAATTCGACCTTTGGTCAACTTTAACTCGAACGAAATGGTCGAAAACTGCAATTGTAAGCTAAAACACCTACATTCTAGTAATATTCAATCAATTACCTTCATTTTGCAACAAACGGGAAGTCTCTAGCACAATATTTCGATTTATGGTGAATTTTTGAAAAAACTTTTTTTTTACCTCTGCGCATTATGAATTCATCCATCATTTTGTGATAATATTTTCTCTGTGTTGCTTTGATCATTTTACAATTTGTTATATACCAAAATCATCGCAATTTAGTGTACAATACAAAGAAAAAAAATAACTAATTAGCTTTAACCGTTTTGCTCACAGCGCGATTTGTATACAATTATATGAAATTTTTTTCACACTCATATATTTCAATATTTATATATGATAATGATATTTTTTCATTTCTGATGGTTGCATACTAAACTTCACGCAATGACAAAAAAGGAACCAAAAATGAACTCTTAATCTTAAAAACTAAGCATGATTTGTGATTTTTGAAAAAAAAAAAACTTTTTTTCTGCTTTTTATTTATAAACGCATTTTGCAGACACTTTTGTTAATAGAGGCTTCATCTATTTTTTATAGGGTTAATATGCTCTGCATGTTTTGTGCGAGATGCTGAAAAATATATGGCAAAATCATCCATGTACAAGTTACTTTTAATTCCAATAGGTAGATTATTACTGATATCATTTATTGCTAAAGTAAACAGTGTGCCACTACGGACGCTTCTTTGTGGAACACCATTTTCAAGTGGAAATGTACTTGACAATGCATCATCAATTCTCAATTGAAAAGTGCGATTTGTCATAAAGTTTTCGATAAACCTAGGTAAATGTCCACGGATGTTATTTTTATGTACCGTTTTTAATATTGCATACCTCCAAGTAGTATCATATGCCTTTTCAATGTCAAAAAACACGGCTATAGTAATTTGTTTTCGTTCAAATCCTCTTTGTATGTGGTTTTCCAAGCTAGACAGAGAATCCAGTGTTGATCTGTTACATTATGACCCAAATTGGGTGGGAGTCAAAATTTTGTTTCCTCGAATGTGCCATGTTAGTCAAGCATTTACCATTTTTTCTAGTAATTTGCATAGACAACTAGTTAAAAGAAATTGGTCTGTAATTGTTTATATTACTGGGATCTTTTCCAGCTTTGGGGATAGGTATAATTATAGTTTTACGCCATTCATTAGGAAATAAATTTCGAAGCCATAAGTGGTTATAAAACTCTAAAAAGTATCTCTTTGCCAAAGGTGCTAAACGGCAGATCATTTTAAAACAAATATTGTCACCTCCAGGGGCAGATTTATTGCTGCTCAATAGCCCTTTGTTGGCCGAGTCGGCTGAGCTTCAGACTGTCACTCAATGGGCCGGAGTTCAATTCCCGCGGCCGGCTGATGAAGAGTTAGAGGAATTTATTTTTGGTGATAGAAATTCATTTCTTGCTATTGGTTCGGATTCCACAATAAGCTGTAGGTCCCGTTGCTAAGTAACCAATTGGTTCTTAGCCAAGTAAAATAAGTCTAATCCTTTGGGCCAGCCCTAGGAGAGCTGTTAATCAGCTCAGTGGTCTGGTAAAACTAAGGTATACTTTTGTTCAACAGAGCAAATTCTAACTCTTCCATATTAAATTTTCTATTATAATAAATATCTTCTATGGTTTCAAAATTTATTGTCATTAACTCTATATCATTTTTCCTTGTTTGGAAGTGCTCATCTAAATTTTTGTCGCTACTTACTTTTGCTAAATTTTCACCTAGTACGTTACTTATTTCTTTAGGATCAAGCATTCTTTTCCCATCCTTCATTATGGCATGTCTAGGTGGTTTAACATGGGTACCATTTATTTTCCTGAATTTTTCCATATTTTTTGTATGGGAGTATTATTAGAGAGATCTGATACATATCTCCATAAGTGATTCTTCCTTGAATTATTTCTCTTTTAAATTTTGTAGATATTTTGTTATATAGAGGTTTTAATGTATTAATTTCTAATAATAATATAGTCAGCTTTTGTAAGGGTCCTAATATCGGTAATATTTTGCTTATTTTACTGAGTTTTCTATTCAAATGATCTAATCGTCTTCCAATTTGGTGTTTTATTTTTATTAATTCTGTTAGTTTTTCAGACCACCATGGGACTTTGTGTTTTGTTGGATGAGATTTGTATTTTGGTATTGCTGTATGTGCTGCATTTGTAATAAAATCAACAAGAAATTTATTAGTTTCATTATGGTCTTTTACATATTCAAATGGTGGGATATTCCTAGTATGGAATTCATATTGGGATTATTTTGTAATAATGAAATAATGAAATTAATATTGGGAAACGATCACTTGTATGCAAGTCGTCAACTGTATTCCAATCCAATCTGTCAACTATGTTTGTTGTGCATTGAGTTAAGTCGATTAAGGAAATTTTTCCATGTGTTTTAGAAAAATGTGTTGATTTCATTAGCATCTATGCAGCACATGTCATATGAATCTATGAATTCTTCTATTTTACTTCCTGCTCTATTTGAGTCTGTACAATTAGTCCCACATTGGGTTGTGGGCATTAAAATCACCTACTATTAATGTAGATTCCTTGGCATTAGTAAGTAATTCTTTCAGTTTGTCAAAGTCATAATTTTTATATCCGTATTCTAATACTCGATATTTGCAGATCAGTAAAGTTTACAGTTACGTTGTCATAACATACTTTGTTATGTAATATAGCAGTACCTAAATTTCCTTCTTCTCTATATGAAGATGCTAAGGTATATTTACCTATTGTTGATATTGTTTTGTTGACATGTTGTAAACATAATATCATAGGTTCGTATTCTTTTAGTAATCGTTGTATTTCTCCTAGGTGTAATCTGGTCTGCAGACCATTTACGTTCCATTGTATAATGTAGCTATTGAAAATATTTTATTACAGCGGCCGAGTTTTACTCTCTTTTTTGTATTATCAAAATGGATTTTTTCTAATAATTTACTCACGACATTCATTTGTTTTTCTTTATAATATACTAAGAGCTCAAAGCACATGCAACCTTTTTCATGGGTACTCAAATCTGTGGTTTCTTTTTTTCTATATTTCATAAAGTTTCTTATAATGTTTGTTAAACCAACTTTTGTTATGTTTTTATTATTGTTGCACAAGGCAATGAAACAATCATTACATCCACAAGAGTTGCCATGTATATTTCTTTCTTTATTTGTTCTTGTGACAATTATTGGTGACAGAGTAATCTCTTCTCCTCTGACATATTCATTATTGTCTATGGTACGATTGTCTTCCACTTCTTCAGTATTTTGGATATCTGTATCCATTTGTTTTACTATTATTTTGGGAGATAATGGTATATTCTTAACCTGGTTTTGTTTTTGTTCTTTCTTCATATCTTTTGTCTTTGATTTGACCGATGTTTCTCTAGCAACTGTTGGTTTCTTTGTTTTGGGTGGTGTTCTTTCCAATGGCCTTTTTTATCTTTAATTTCCAGTCTATTAGGTCGCTCCTCTGTTACTTCCATAGTAGCATCCTCTTGTGTTCGTATTTGCATTAATATTTCAAATGGATTTGATAAAATGTCATTTGTACCTGTTTCTTTATTCTTTACTATTTTAGTTTTTTTCCCTTGAGCATTAATTTCTTCTTGCAATTTACTTTTCTGTATTTCGTTACTTCTATTTCTTCTATGTATTTTTGTTTCCTTATTGGTTCCTGTTATTGGAGAATATGTATGTTTCTTAGATGGATCTTGCATTCCTCTCACTTTTAATTCAAACATAGCCTCTTTTATAGACATCCCTGTTCATTCTCGTAACATTTTCAATTCTGTATTGTATATGTAGTACATACATTCTTTGGACCTTGCATGATGATCCTGTCCACAGTTTACACATTTTGGCTCACTACATTTCCACTGTGTGGCATGTTCGTCAAATCCACAAAAAGCACATACAGGTTCACTACAAGTTTTTCTTCGTGTGTCCATATATACTACAATTTTGACACTGTAGTGGCTTTGGAACATAAGGAACAGTTCTCTATTTTGGCCCAAAATTTTTATTTTTTGAGGTAGATCTTGACCCTCAAATTTTATTTTTGCAATTCTTTATACTTTATTATTCTGTTTACTTGGTATTACATATACCTCACAATCTTGGACTTTGTTATATCTCATTTTAAGAGAGCCCAACAGCATATTCTTATCAACCGGTTCGTCATTATTATCAAGAAGTACAATAGTACCCTGAATGCTGTTCATAGTGTCATGCTTCTTTACTTTTACATTCACATTACCGATACTTTTTATTGACAGATAGTCTTCAGACTGGTTTTTTGTTGTGGCTTCTATAAGCCATGTCTTCAATTTTATTTATCTAAACATTTCTGTTGTTGAGTGTCTTTTTAATATGTAAAAGAAGTTTTCCAACTTTAGGGCTGAAATTTGTTGTTTTGTTTACATGGTTAGAAACCTTGACCAACTTCCACTCCCAAAGAGGGAGTCGAAGTGAGTCAAGGTTTGGTCAAGACGACATTTACTTCTTTTTGATTTGTTGTGCACTGGAGCATAAGGTTCCAGTGTGATTACATTTGGATTCTTTTTTGTTTTTTCCAAAGAAAGGTTATTACAAGAGGTTCCAACGCTAGTCAACTGTGCTGAGTCACTACCATCAAAGGGCCCAGGGGTACTCGAGTCTTTATTTTCACTTAGCATAAAGATTTGCGGGAGAAAAAAAATTAAACTGAAAACCTTAAAAAGATATCATCAGCTTTTCATGGAGTTTATTCTTCCACCAATGGCACAAGTGAGAACTGACTCCCAAATGTCCACTCCCTACCCTACCCCAAAAGGGAATGGCACAACATGATTAGAGTGGCCCAAGTGGCAAACCCGCTTGCTAGGACTGAGAGTATTACAAGAATACAATCATCCCCACACTAATCATGTTATGGGCAAACTGGATAGAATGCCAAGAGTCCTATCCATAGAAGCAGACTCCGCTGGAATCCATGGTCCAGCCCTAACGAATAGTTCCGCCTTTGAGCTACCAATCTGGTAACTCTCGGGTCTGAACATTATCAGGCAGTTGATGGTCCTACCACAGTTCTCACTATTTAGCTTCGGATATAAACCCATTCCCAGCTATATCTTTTCCTATTTATCAGGTCCAATAAATTTTATTAAAAGTGGAAAATTCCACAAATTTAATCCAAAATAATATATGATGGCATATGAGACTCTTCGACTCAAACCAAGGAACAAATTCCTGGGGTTCAAGAACCCTTCACCACGTCAAGGTGGTCTCATATCGAGGAGGTGTTCTTCAGATGATCGAGCTCTGCCAATGAGAACATGATCTTCTCTGATGAGAAAGCCAATCTGTGAGATGAATCAGTAAGTACAGAGAAGTCCCACTGGGGGGAGGCAGCGACTCCCAAAGAAGGAGCTTTTCCAGTGGCATAAGAGAGGTATCTCCTACATAAAAATCAAGAGGGAGGGGAACAGAAGACTGCCCTGCCTTGTTCCCTCTTCCCTGAGAGCCATACTACAATCTCACTTCAGGCTTTCCTTGAAGAGGAGGGGAGAACCATCCTGGGAAGCCTGGAACTCTTGTCAGGCTGGTTCCTCATCATGAAAGTAGATGAAGGAGAAGTTAGGGCAGCTGGAGTGAAGAAATTCGGAAAGCTGACCAAAAAATATCTGAGAGCTGCGTGAGCTGTGGGAGAAGGTTCCTGGTTGTGAACTTCATCCTCCGATGAAATTGGGGAAGGCGATAAGTCTGAAGGATCCTTTGCTTCTGCAGGCATCTTCTGTAAAAGGCCCAAAATGTCACTGAGTTAACGTTGAATGGGCGCCTGAGAAGGATCTAGTGCCATGGGTACGGGAGAACCTGACATAAACTTCTGAGGGGGTGGCGCTGGCTGCTTGGAAAGTAGTGCTGGGTGCTTGGCAGCTGGCACCGAACAAACTGGAGATGGCGCTGGGCGCTCAGAGACTGGTGCTGTACGCTCGGGATAAGCAATTGGGTGCTCTAAGAACGACCACTTAGAAGACGACGACGTGAGCCTACTGTGGCTAGACAGGCACTTTGGTGCCAAATACTGGTGCTCTTCAGCTTGGCGCTCTGCAGAAAAGTGCTCTGGACTGTCCCAGTAGCTACATGAAGGCTGAAGGATACACTTATGTTCCCTGAACCGCTTACAGGGAAGTGAAGAAGAGAGATCTGCAACGGTTACGAGCCTCTTCAAAGGCCGAGACTCATCAGGAAAGCGCCACTGGCTTCTCTTGTCCAGATTGGAATCCGCTGCACTCAAGGATAACTGATGTACATCCTTTACCCGGATACTTTTCCAATGGCTGTCCGGCAAAGCCTGGGACCAGACAACAGGCTAGACCGAGGGGGGCACCTACCCTTGGGCAAACCTGCCAACCTCCCCTGGACTTCCAGTATGCCTCCTCCCAGGTCTAGGGGTCTGACAGGGACCTTTGCCTAGGAGCATCGGCAGGACGAGTAGTAACCTCCTCCACTAACACTGAACTGTCACTTTTCTCACTCACTATGTCCATTACGACTCTCATGGAAGCCCCTAATTGGGCCATAGTGTTAACAATCAGACTGAATTTCTGGTCAAATCTGGCTTTGAGACTGGCATTGGGGTTGGGGTCAGAAGCATGACAGCTAGGTAAAGGAGTAGATGGTATAGTCGGAGGGCTGGTAATGGGAGAACAGGCAGTTACAGGAGAAGAAATAACATGCAATTCGGTTACACGCGACTTCGTTGTAGTCTCTGCACTAGCTAAAGACCTAGCTTCTGCTCTAGCAGAGCCTTTCTTTTCCTGTCTCTCTCAAGCTTGTCTAAATGAGTCTTTAATGCATTTCACTTACTCTCCTCCCAGTCCCTGCATTCAATGCAAGTCAAATCAATCGTGCATACTTGTCCCCTACAATTAACACAGATGGTTTGAGAATCGTACGAGATTTTCGTCAGTCTTGTCTTGCAGCCTTTGCTGCAAAAACAAATACTAGATGCACTAAAGTTATACATAGTGAAATCACATCTTAATCAGTGAAATACAGGTCTTAAAAACCCCTTAACTAACTATAAATAGCACAAAGGATACCAAAAACAAGAATACTCCACCAATCTGGAGAAATATACAACCATATGGCAATAGGAATTCCAAAATAATGCTGCTCATACAACTGAGCTTCAGTTGTTCACCGGCAGAAAAAAATTGAGCTCTTCAGCTGTGCTGTACCTATTCTTCCCTGAAAGTGGGCAGGGCTAGTCACTTACACTAAAACAATAGAAACACTACCGTGAATTTCAAAATTTAAGCTGCTGCGTGAGTTGAAACTATATTAGATATGTAATTACTTGGTAAGTTGCTTATAACAAAATCATTTTTCTAACATTCCTGACATGCTGAACAATCACAAAACACAAAAACAACAAAGATATCGCAATGTCCAACACTGCAACCCAGCTGAGAACAGTGACCATGAAGAAAATGGAGATGTCTCGACAAGGCTACGGCCAAAAGCTAAGTGACTGGTGAGTGGGTGGTTCCCCATGTTTCACCAGCTTGCAACAAATTAACCATTTCCAGTTTGTGCCAGGATTACTCCTACATAAAACCCAATGGTTTTAATTCTCATATGAACAATTCACCATTAGGGAAACATACCTGTGTGTCAAATGACTATGAAGCTATTCGCTAATCCTGAGTAAGGTAAAACCAAAATAATGTTCTGCATTGGAACTTATAAATACCAAACACAACCCATATCTATGTCCTGTGTGTGTGTGTGTGTGTGTGTGTGTGTGTGTGTGAGTGTATATATATATATATATATATATATATATATATATATATATATATATATATATATATATATATATATATATATATATATATATATATATATATATATATATATAGTAGAACCCCAGTCCTCGACTGTACTAGAACTCGATATAATCGGATTTACACAAAATGTCGATAAATTTTTGGCGTGGAGCTCAAACAACAAACCGAATCCACCCAATGAATCATATGATGTTTGTAGAAAAAGTTTCGGCAGCTGCCGCTAGTTGGCGTTGTTGGTGGCGTTCTTCCGTGTGTATTTAAAAGCATTTAAAGCCCACACATGCTGCTGCTGCTGTTGTTTGGAGAAATACACCTTGTACAGGTATATATAATTTTTTTGGCTTTCTGCACTGAATTTTCATCCAATCATGGGTCCCAATGTGTTAGGGAATCATAATATTTACTGAAAGATGTTTTACAGTGTACACTATTACAGTAGCCTCTGTATGAAATTTACCATAAATACTGAATGTTTATGTAATTAGTACCGCGATACACCACCAGGGTGGCGCTGTGGTTTGTTTACATCTGCCACAAGCTGCCGAAGTTCATTTTAAGTAATTTAGAAATTTTTCTTAATTTTTATGATAACAGACATAACGGAATTCGGCTTATAAATACTGTATTATTAACCCTTAAACGCCTGTTGACGTAGCAAACGCCGACTAAAATTGTCTGTTGAATGCCGAGTGGATTTTAAAAACGCTTTTCGACTACAAAAAATTTCAACCTTGGTCAATTTGACTAAACCGAAATGGTCGAAAAAACGCAATTGTAAGCTAAAAATCTTACATTCTAGTAATATTCAATCATGTACCTTCATTTTGCAACAAATTGAAGTCTCTAGCACAATATTTTGATTTATGGTGAATTTTTAAAAAACTTTTCCTTTACGCCTGAGGTAACTTTCGGCGAAAATTTCAGAAATTCTTTCGTCATTTTGTTGTAATTTTGCACTGTTCTATATTAGCCGTTACATAAAGTTTTATATATGAAAATGTGCGCAATTTCATGTACAATACAACAGAAAATAACTCATGGTTGTAGCTTTTATCAGTTTTGAAATATTTTCATATAAATCACGATAACTGCCAAAATTTCAACCTTGGGTCAACTTTGACTCGACGAAATGGTCAAAAAAACGCAATTTGTAAGCTAAAACTCTTACATTCTAGTAATATTCAATCATTTACCTTCATTTGCAACCAATTGGAAGTCTCTAGCACAATATTTCGATTTATGGTGAATTTTTGAAAAAACTTTTTCCTTACGTCCGCGCCAGAAATTCTTTTCGTCATTATTGTCGTAATGTTTGCACTGTTTTATATTAGTCGTTACATAAAGTTTTATATATGGAAATGTGCACAATTTCATGTAGAATACAACAGAAAATAACTCATGGTTGTAGCTTTTATCAGTTTTGAAATATTTTCATATAAATCAAGATAACTGCCAAAATTTCAAGCTTTGGTCAACTTTAACTCGACCGTAAATGGTAAAAAAACGCAATTATAAGCTAAAACTCTTACATTCTAGTAATATTCAATCATGTACTTTCATTTTGCAACAAACTGGAAGTCTCTAAGAATTTTGAAAAATATTTAGATTTATGGTGAATTTCTGCCAAACAAAAAATTTTTCATCGTTTTACATTTTTTATATATGAAAATGTGTGCAATTTCATGTAGAATACAACAGAAATTAGCTCATGGTTTAGCTTTTATCAGTTTTGAAATATTTTCACATAAATCACGATAACTGCCAAAATTTCAACCTTCAGTCAACTTTAACTCGACCGAAATGGTAAAAAACGCAATTGTAAGCTAAAACTCTTACATTCTAGTAATATTCAATCGTTTACCTTCATTTTGCAATAAATTGGAAGTCTTTAGCACAATATTTCGATTTATGGTGAATTTTTGAAAAAACATTTTCCTTACGTCTGCGCGGTAACTCGGCCGAACATCTCAGAAATTCTTTCGTCTCGTTGTCGTAATATTTGCACCGTTTTATATTAGTCGTTACATAAAGTTTTATATATGAAAATGTGCGCAATTTCATTTACAATACAACAGAAAATAACTCATGGTTGTAGCTTTTACCAGTTTTGAAATATTTTCATATAAATCACAATAAATAGAAAAAAATTCGACTTTTCGGTCAACTTTAACTTTCGACTGAAATGGTCGAAAACTGCAATTGTAAGCTAAAACACTTACAGTCTAGTAATATTCAATCAATTAGCTTCATTTTTCAACAAACGGAAAGTCTCTAGCACAATATTTCGACTTATGGTGAATTTTGAAAAAAAAAAAATTTTTTTGTCCATATGCGTTCTTAATTCATGCATCATTTTGTGATATATTTTCTCTGTGTTGCTTTGATCGTTTTAAAATTTGTTATATACCAAAATCATCGCAATTTAGTGTACAATACAACTAAAAAAAAATTAAGTCATTAGCTTTAACTGCCGTTTTGCTTACAGCGATTTGTATACAATTATATAAGAGTTTTTTTTTTGCTGTCATATATTCCAATATTTATATATGATAATATTTTTTAATTTCTGATGGTTGCATACTAAACTTCAGGCAATGACAAAATAAATCAGCCAAAAATGAACTCTTAATCTTAAAAACTAAGTGTGCTGTGATTTTTTGAAAAAAACTTTTTTTCCACTTCGGCGCTAACTCACCGAACGCCGCCGGCATACGGGAGACGTTTTTGTAAATAGGGCTTCGGCGTTAAAGGGTTAATTTAATGTGATAATCAGGCTTGTTTTTCAATGTTATCATTATTAACAACAGTTTTATGGTGTGTGTACATGTTTAGTACATTCTGGTAGTGCATATAGGATACCTAGCCTAGCCTAATAATGGTCGATCATCAGTAATTTTCAAATATTGGTAAGATTAGGCCAATTTTTTTATACAGTATGCATTTAAAAACGTAAAAAGTGCTTCTGATAACTGTAAGTTATTCAACTCTGAACTTATTTAATTGTAATTTTTGTAATGTTTTGTATAAAAAGGTAAGGTTGGGGTAATGATTGGTGGTCAGGAATTGATTAATCCATTTTCAGTTATTTCTTATGGGAGAAATTAACTCAGAATTCGACAAATGAATCTCGACGCTTCTTCTCGAATTAGTCAGTGCAGGACCAGGGTTCTACTGTATGTGTGTATGTCTTTAATATATATATATATATATATATATATTATATATATATATATATATATATATATATATATATTTATACACAGTATATCTACAGTAAACCCCGATTCTAAAACACGATTTCAGAAGAAAAGAAAGACTCAGATTCACGGATTTTCTTTGGAACGTATCTTACCAATTATTTACGGAAAATTCGCCAATTCGCTGTATTTTTTTCACTGAGAAATATTCACTTTTGAATACTGTATTTTCATCTCCTTTTCATGACAAAATGCACTTTTTTGATAAATTTATTAAAAGACTCAGGTAATTTCAAATACGATAATCCACCTTACGATAATCTTTCTTTTTGCAATGGGGTAAGCAATTAATACCGATGCCACAATATTATTTGTAAACTATTTTTAAATTTTGCGTGGGCGCAGGCAGCAGCGTTATCAGGCAGTGACAGAGACCAAATTACAATAGACAACTTTTCCTCCATCTTTTTACCCCATCTTCTAGTTAAAAAAGTAGGAGAGAATGATAAAAGTATTGTTAGTAATGTTATACTCTTGCGTAAATGCGTACAGCCATAATCAACCGACCAAGAAACTGTTGTTTTGCTTATAACCGAATCATATAACAAAAGCCTTTTACCTGGTATTTCAACCATCATACGGTAATAAACAATTACCGTACGGTATGGCACAATTGACGTTAAGTAGAATAGGACTGATATATTTTTACATTATACCCTTACTCGGTATGGGTAAAAGATCGGCAAGGAAATATACTGCTAAATTTAAGCTGCAAGTTGTAGCTGAAGCTGAGAAAACAATGTTCAGGCTGCTGATGACTATACTGTAAATTATCGTGCATTGGCAACATGGATTAAACTCGATCATAATTAAAATGGTAGAGGAAGTATTTTAATCAAAACTACTGTGCATGAAAGAACGCATTGCTGTTATTTTTACGCCGATAAACGATAAATACATAAGCTTGTATTATGATGCAATCAAGTGAAAATAGCGAACGGAATCTTGAATTTTTTTTGCACAAAACAAACAAACGGCCAAATCATCTACTAACGAAAATAACAGATGAATTAATTTCATAACGACACGTATTTTAGCTATATTTCGACTTAAAAACACTTCGTATAACGAAAAATAACCTTGCTCCATATAAATAAAGTATCTAGAGATACATTTACGCTAACTAGAAGCAAGAAAAGCGCTCGGAACTGAGTTAAATGCGGCAAAATAAACGCCACGTAAACATTTCCAAACCAAAACATTGTTCGCTATGATCGCAACTTATAATACAAAAGCAATATAAGAATATATACATTATTGGATAAAGTGAATTAAAGCATAACATTTTAAAAGATCCATGGAAAAGATGCATATTCGTCATGTTGATGTTTGTATAATACAATATGTGAATATAGAGGAGAATATAATGTAGGCTACGCTACCATGTATGTAAACAATATACCATAGTGTAGGCTAAGCTAATTCTTGTTTGTTATTCAATTTCTCTTTGTATTGAATATCATAAGTCACTTTGCATGAACCTCCAGAATTAACTGATATTAATAATTACTATACCGTGTATGTAAAGAGTATATTTTATAGTGTAGGCTAGGCTACCATATATATATACAGTACATGGACCGAATACCCTAGTGTATGCTAGGCTATGTTCGAGATATGTTTTGGTATTTCTTATGTTTTTTCCAACAAACGATGGTTTTTTTGGAACTTAACCCCATCGTAAGTAGGATAATACCTGTATAAGCATTTTTAGTTTGTTTTTTGTGTTTGAACTATCAAAACATGCAGTTCTAAGTGTTTTTAGAAGGGTTCTAAGCATTCACGGGTTTTAGCTATTCACGGGGTGAAGGGGATATGGATATATATATATATATATATATATATATATATATATATATATATATATATATATATATATATATATATGTATTTATTGCATTTCGATGAATTAAATACTTATGAATGCACCATACCTGTAAAATATTAAAAGGAACTCTTCTCCCATCAGGGAGAGTGGCAACTACATTGTGTGGCTTATTCTCCTGGATGATATCCACTAACCCATTTGCAGATGCAAGTTCATAGATAGGGTTTCCAAGAATTCCATGAATCCAGTTTGCACCTAACTCCATCTTACGATTATCTGTAAAGGGTACGAGTTATAAAGTACTACATTACAATATTTCAAAACAGAATATTTGCAAAAGAAATTACATACACTGTACTACACAAATATAACAAGATTTTACTTATTTGTGTGTATTATACTGTATTTATTGACCTTAAAATGTCTATAACTAGCTAATATGAAACCTAATCTGGAATACATTTTGAAAAACAATAAAATAATGATTTTTATGATAAAATCAATTTTTTAAGCACAGTACTTACCCTCTAGCAGTATCTTTATTTGCAACTACTTGGCGAAGGTTCAACAAGTGTTGAAATTGAAAGAATCGTTAGCAAACGCTCCCTCCAGAGGGTGGGGGTAAGACAGTGAATGTTTTGGTTGTCATTCTTCTCTTAGTCTCTTGAAAGGGGGAAGGAGGGATCTCAATGATAGAGGGTAAGTACCTAAAAAATTTATTTTGTTATAAAATTAATTATTCTTTAGGTGAAACTTACCCTCTATCATTAGCTGACTCCAACATTCAGTGCTGGAGGAGGTTAGGAGATTTCCATATAACCAAAGTATCAGATATTAACCCTTAAACGCCGAGCCTCTATTTACAAAAACGTCTCCCGTATCTTGGGTGCGTTCGGTGAGAAATAATGCGGAAAAAAAGTTTTTTCAAAAAATCACAGCACGCTTAGTTTTTAAGATTAAGAGTTCATTTTGGCTCCTTTTTTCATTGCCTGAAGTTTAGTATGCAACCATCAGAAATGAAAAAAATATCATTATCATATATAAATATTGGAATATATGACAGCAAAAAAAAAAAGTTATATAATTGTATACAAATCACGCTGTAAGCACAACGGTTAAAGCTAATGAGTTAATTTTTTTAGTTGTATTGTACACTAAATTGCGATGATTTTGGTATATAACAAATTGTAAAACGATCAAAGCAACACAGAGAAAATATTATCACAAAATGATGCATGAATTAAATTCACTGGACGTAAAAAATGTTTTTTTCAAAAAATTCACCATAAATCGAAATATTGTGCTAGAGACTTCCCGTTTGTTGAAAAATGAAGCTAACTGATTGAATATTACTAGACTGTAAATGTTTTAGCTTACAATTGCAGTTTTCGACCATTTCGGTCGAGTTAAAGTTGATCGAAAAGTCGAATTTTTCTATTTATCGTGATTTATATGAAAATATTTCAAAACTGATAAAAGCTACAACCATGAGTTATTTTCTGTTGTATTGTACATGAAATTGCGCACATTTTCATATATAAAACTTTATGTAATGACTAATATAAAACGGTGCAAATATTACGACAACGAGACGAAAGAATTTCTGAGATGTTCGGCCGAAAGTTACAGCGCTTGGCGTCAAGGAAAATGTTTTTCAAAAATTCACCATAAATCGAAATATTGTGCTAGAGACTTCCAATTTATTGCAAAATGAAGGTAAACGATTGAATATTACTAGAATGTAAGAGTTTTAGCTTACAATTGCGTTTTTTACCATTTCGGTCGAGTTAAAGTTGACTGAAGGTTGAAATTTTGCAGTTATCGTGATTTATGTAAAAATATTTCAAAACTGATAAAAGCTACAACCATGAGCTATTTTCTGTTGTATTCTACATGAAATTGCGCACATTTTCATATATAAAAGTTTATGTAACGACTAATGTAAAATGATGCAAACATTACGACAACATGACTGATGAAAGAATTACTGAGATGTTCGGCCGAGTTACGGCGCAGGTGCAGATGTAAAGAAAAAGTTTTTTTCAGAAATTCACCATAAATCGAAATATTGTGCTAGAGACTTCCAGTTTGTTGCAAAATGAAGGTACATGATTGAATATTACTAGAATGTAAGAGTTTTAGCTTATAATTGCGTTTTTTACCATTTCGGTCGAGTTAAAGTTGACCAAAGCTTGAAATTTTGGCAGTTATCGTGATTTATATGAAAATATTTCAAAACTGATAAAAGCTACAACCATGAGTTATTTTCTGTTGTATTCTACATGAAATTGCGCACATTTCCATATATAAAACCTTATGTAACGACTAATATAAAACAGCGGAAACATTACGACAACGTGATTTAAAGAATTTCTCATGCGGACGTAAGGAAAAAGTTTTTTTCAAAAATTCACCATAAATTGAAATATTGTGCTAGAGACTTCCAATTGGTTGCAAAATGAAGGTAAATGATTGAATATTACTAGAATGTAAGAGTTTTAGCTTACAATTGCGTTTTTTTACCATTTCGGTCGAGTCAAAGTTGACCGAAGGTTGAAATCTTGGCAGTTATCGTGATTTATATGAAAATATTTCAAAACCAATAAAAGCTATAACCATGAGTTATTTTCTGTTGTATTGTACATGAAATTGCGCACATTTTCATATATAAAACTTTATGTAACGGCTAATATAGAACAGTGCAAAAATTACAACAAAATGACGAAAGAATTTCTGAAATTTTCGGCCGAGTTACCGTTACATGGTGTAAGAAAAAAGTTTTTTCAAAAATTCACCATTTCGACCATTTCAGTCGAGTCATAGTTGACTGAAGGTTGAAATTTTTTGTAGTTGACGTACGGTACGTCCACTTGGCACCCAACAGACAATTTTAGTCGACGTATGATACGTCCAGTAGGCGTTTAAGGGTTAAGAAACATCCTTATCATTGTTTACCTGATGCATACGATCACACGGCAAGTTCTTGTCATATGAGGATCTCCATCAGGTGAGGTCTACTATTGCAAGGAGGTGGAACGTGGACCATGAATATAGCCATTGGTTGAGATTGTGCAACGCAGAATGGCAAGTTTGGCCTCTGTGCCTCAGACCTGCAGAGCTGATGGAAGCTAAAACCACAACTAAACATGATTCCTAAAGAGTTACCACCCACCTGAGTTGCTCTGGCACCTCACACCCAAAAGAACACCACCAAATTTGCTTGAAAAATGTGGTTCTAGATCAGCTCTGGGTAGCATTCTCCAATAAGGAGCAATGGTTCTGCAACTTAAGTCCAACATTACTTACTCTAATGAACTCTGTCCCTACCCAAGAGAAACACAGCAAATACTGTACAACTAAGCATAATACCAAAATCAAAACAAAAGTAGAGTATATTACCATGTACGAACTCCAACACATAAGGTTCCTCACTTAGCCAGGATGGGGTCAATTGTGAAAACCTATGGGCAGTCCCCAGGTTACGGCTGTCTTGACCTACGGCATTCCATATATACTTATGGTGCTCTTTCAAATATATTCATAGAAAAATTGGGTGTGGTAACTAGGATTATGGCACCATAAGCGCCGTAACTCGCCAGCAAAATAACAAGAAAACTGGTTTAGGGAGCTGTAGCTACTAGGAGGGTTCACTATATGGAGGGGAGAAAACCGGTTTATTACCAGTTCAAAGCTTACAAACCTGTTTCTTTCCCCAAGATTACATAAATATCTCTCTCTCTCATTTACATAAATTTTTCTTACAATGTTCCAGGTTGTGGCGATTTCTGACTTACGGCAGGCCGCTGGAACAGAGCCCCTGCTGTAACCTGGGCAGCCTGTACAGAACCTGTTCATAACACATAAGGGGAAGACTAGGAGAAATCTTCTCTGCCACAACTATAGGTGCTAGTCTGTTTTCCTACTGGATATAGACAGCCCTTCAGTAGTTAGAAGTGAACACAGTTATACCTCCACTGTGCTGCCAAGACTTGACAGTCTTGAGAGAGGTGCTGAAGAAAACTAATCGCTGTAGCTGTTGCTCTGACATTGTACAGTTTCATCTTCAAAAGGGGACAATTCTCTGGAGACAATGCATGGTGTGCTTCCAGGATTAAGGATTAATAAAGAAAGCAAGACCTGGGAACCTAAGGATTCTTGATGGTGCAAAATACGTTCCTACATTGCTTCCTAAATGTTTAAGATGGGATGCATAAATCCCTATAGCCCTAACAGGGCATCAGAGAAGCTCATCTTCCTCAGGAGTCAGTCTCTAAAGTGGGGATAGAGAAAATTTTTGGAAGAGCTTTGGTCTTGACATCATATCAGCATGAAAGGATGCAATAAAAATGATAGTTCTGCTCCAATATGTGTGAACATCCTACTTTAAATTAAGTATACCTGAGTTTTACCAGACCACTGAGCTGATTAACAGATCTCCTAGGGCTGGCCCGAAGGATTAGACTTATTTTACGTGGCTAAGAACCAATTGGTTACTTAGCAACGGGACCTACAGCTTATTGTGGAATCGAACCACATTATAGCGAGAAATTAATTTCTATCACCAGAAATAAATTCCTCTAACTCTTCATCAGCCGGCTGCGGGAACTGAACTCCGGTCCATCGAATGACAGTTTGAAGCTCAACCGACTCGGCCAATGAAGGGCTTGTGAACATCCTACTAACGAATATATTGCATGTAACCCACTTACTCATTTGGCCAAAGCCAAGGCCACCAAAAAGTGTGTTCTACAAAAGAGCCTAAAGAGAAGCCTCTCTCTGGGTAGAAAGTGATATACCTTACATTTATATTTATTTATGATAGAACAAGAGAGTATAACTGGCTGTTATTAGTAATATAACGGTGCTTGTTTAACGGGGTTCCGTTCTTGCGTTTTAAGCGTTGTAACCCAAAAATTGTCTCGTCAGAACCGGAAAATCGTCGAAAATCGTCAAAAATCATAAGAAAACCTTACTTTTAATGCTGTGGGTGCATTGAAAACGATTAAACTGCATTATTATTGAGTTTTACATAAGAAAAACCTTCAAATTATGATTATTCTGCCGATTTTGGTGCCAAATTTCTTCCGAGCCGGATCGGCCGCTTTGACGCATGTCGTAATTCCCCGGAACATGCGTAGCATAAGCGGGAAATAATTTCTGATGAATATATTTGAAAAGCGTCATGTTTTGCGAACGCGTGTTGGCGGAACCGTGTAAACCGGGGACGCCTGTATAACAAAGTGCTTGTTTAACCCTTAAACGCCTGTTGGACGTTTTAAGCGTTGTCAAAAATTGTCTGTCGAATGGGATGTGGACGTTGCAAACATCAACTGAAAATGCTTTTTTTAAATATTCGGCGGAAAAATAATTATAGGCCTAGTTTGCAGAAGATTTCAAATCACGTAAGCCTTGGCGGATGCTGGGAGTTCACGGATCCAGGTGTTGTGTTGTTTTGAGCATTTTGCAACGCCGCATGCGGAAAGTCCCTCCTACTCACGCCAGATAGCATCAGCGCCGGACCTTTTGGGGAAAAATTTTTTTGACGCAGACGTGTTTTGCAGAACTTTGTCAGTTTTTGCCTCAGCTTGCTGCAACAGGACGTTTGTAGATATGTCACAAAAGCGTCAGGACCGTGAAAGGCACATATTTCCTGTCGGAAGTGAGCGTGTATCATTTTTAGACTGGGATGCTGGAGAAGGACCCAGCAACCAAAGTGAATTTTTAACATTCGGTCAAATTTGACTCGACCGAAATGATCGAAAAACGCATCCGTAAGCCATAATTATTACATTCAAGTAACAATCAATCATTTACCTTCATTTTGCAACAAACGGAAAGTCTCTAACACAATATTTAGAATTTTGGTGAATTTTTGAAAAAAAATTTTCCTCCGCTCCAGCACATACGAACTCCGCTGAAAATCCTGTCATTTCTTGCCTCAGCTTGCCATAATTTTTTCGCGTTTCATATTATTCGTTACATAAAGTGTTATACATCAAAATGTGCGCAATTTCATGTAGAATACAACAAAAAATATATCATTCCTTTAGCTCTTCACAGTGTTTTAATATTTACATCGAAATCACAATAACTGACAAAATTTTAACATTCGGTCAACTTTGACTTGACCGAAATGATCAAAAACGCATCCGAAAAGCCATAATTATTAAATTCGAGTAACAATCAATCATTTACCTTCATTTTGCAACAAACGGAAAGTCTCTAACACAATATTTAGAATTTTGGTGAATTTTTGAAAAAAAATTTTCCTCCGCTCCGCACGCGCGAACTCCGCTGAAAATCCTGTCATTTCTTGCGTCTTTTTGCTGTAATTTTTTTGCCGTTTCATATTATTAGTTACATAAAGTGTTATACATCAAAATGTGCGCAATTTCATGTAGAATACAACAAAAAATATATCATTCCTTTAGCTCTTCACAGTGTTTTAATATTTACATCGAAATCACGATAACTGACAAAATTTTAATATTCGGTCAACTTTGACTCGACCGAAATGATCGAAAAACGCATCCGTAAGCCATAATTATTACATTCGAGTAACAATCAATCACTTACCTTCATTTTGCAACAAACAGAAAGTCTCTAACACAATATTTAGAATTTTGGTGAATTTTTGAAAAAAAAATTTCCTTCGCTCCGCACGCGCGAACTCCGCTGAAAATCCTGTCATTTCTTGCGTCAGCTTGCCGTAATTTTTTTCGCCATTTCATATTATTCGTTACATAAAGTGTTATACATCAAAATGTGCGCAATTTCATGTAGAATACAACAAAAAATATATCATTCCTTTAGCTCTTCACAGTGTTTTAATATTTACATCGAAATCACGATAACTGACAAAATTTTAACATTCGGTCAACTTTGATTCGACCGAAATGATCGAAAAAAGCATCCGTAAGCCATAATTATTACATTCGAGTAACAATCAATCATTTACCTTCATTTTGCAACAAACGGAAAGTCTCTAGCACAATATTTAGAATTTTGGTGAATTTTTGAAAAAAAAAAAATTTTCCTCAGCTCCGCACGCGCGAACTCCGCTGAAAATCCTGTCATTTCTTGCGTCAGCTTGCCGTAATTTTTTCGTCATTTCATATTATTCGTTACATAAAGTGTTATACATCAAAATGTGCGCAATTTCATGTAGAATACAACAAAAAATATATCATTCCTTTAGCTCTTCACAGTTTTTTAATATTTACATCGAAATCACGATAACTGACAAAATTTTAACATTCGGTCAACTTTGATTCGACCGAAATGATCGAAAACCGCATCCGTAAGCCATAATTTTTACATTCGAGTAACAATCAATCATTTACCTTCATTTTGCAACAAACAGAAAGTCTCTAGCACATTATTTAGATTTTTGGTGAATTTTTGAAAAAAAAAAAAAAATTTCCTTCGCTTTCCTCCGCTGAAAATCCTGTCATTTCTTGCGTCAGCTTGCCGTAATTTTTTTCGCCGTTTCATATTATTCGTTACATAAAGTGTTATACATCAAAATTTGCACAATTTCATGTAGAATACAACAAAAAATATGTCATTCCTTTAGTTCTTCACAGTTTTTAATATTTTCGCTGAAATCACGATAACTGACAAAATTTTAACATTCGGTCAACTCTGATTCGACCAAAATGATCGAAAAATGCATCCGTAAGCCATAATTATTACATTCGAGTAACAATCAATCATTTACCTTCATTTTGCAACAAACAGAAAGTCTCTAGCACAATATTTAGATTTTGGTGAATTTTGAAAAAAAAATTTTCCTTTGCTCTTGCAGCTTGCTGGACTCCACTGAAAATATTCGTTACATAAAGTGTTATACATCAAAATGTCCGCAATTTCATGTAGAATACAACAAAAAATATGTCATTCCTTTAGCTCTTCACAGTTTTTTAATATTTTCGCTTGAAATCACGATAACTGACAAAATTTTAACATTCGGTCAACTTTGATTCGACCAAAATGATCGAAAAACGCATCCGTAAGCCATAATTATTAAATTCGAGTAACAATCAATCATTTACCTTCATTTTGCAACAAACGGAAAGTCTCTAGCACAATATGTAGATTTTTGCTGAATTTTTGAAAAAAAATATTTTCCTTTGCTCCACACGCGCGGACTCGGCTGAAAATCCTGTCATTTCTTGCGTCAGCTTGCCATAATTTTTTCACTGTTTCATATTATTCGTTACATAAAGTGTTATACATCAAAATGTGTGCAATTTCATGTAGAATACAACAAAAAATATATCATTCCTTTAGCTCTTCACAGTTTTTTTATATTTACATCGAAATAACAATAAATAGAAAAAATCAACCTTTGGTCAACTTTAACTCGATTGAAATGGTTCAAAAATACAATTGTAAGCTAAAAAACTTACAGCCTAGTAATATTCAATCAATCTCCTTCATTTTGGCACAATTGGAAAGTCTCTAGCACAATATTTTGATTTTTGGTGAATTTTTGAAAAAAACTTTTTTTTACATCCGCTCTGCTATTTAATTCATGCATCATTTTGTGATAATATTTTCTCTGTGTTGCTTTAATGTTTTACAATCTGTTATATACCAAAATCATCGCAATTTAGTGTACAATACAACTAAAAAAATTAACTCATTAGCTTCAACCGTTTTTTCCTTACAGCGATTTGTATACAATTTTTTTTTTTCGCTGTCATATATTCCAATATTTATATATGATAATGATTTTTTTTATTTCTGATGGTTGCATACTAAACTTCAGGCAATGAGAAAAAAGGAGCCAAAAATGAACTCTTAATCTTGAAAACTAAACGCGCTGTGATTTTTTAAAAAACTTTTTTCCACTTGGCGCTACCTCTCGGAGGCCACCGGCATACGGGAGACGTTTTTGAAAATAGGACTTCGGCATTAAAGGGTTAAAGTACAGCAGTTTTATAAATATGTTGTTATATTGGGTTGGTGATCATTTACCAAGGAGCAGTTAACATTTACCTCTGGCTACGTAAATACTTATCTCACTAGTCTGTATATAGCTATTGGATTAACAGGATTACTGTAGCTTCGGTTGAAGACAAATAAAGAAGGTTTAAGGACATCGGTATTATCTCTGATTATTCCACCAAGTACAATTGGGATATAACAGTTGGTAGCAGAGACGTCATCGAATCTCAGACCTGGTATACAAGTCAGAGAAGACATCGAGATTAACAAGTGTTTTCTTGTGATTAATAAGTTCCGAAAGTTTTGTGAAAATTTTTGTAAAGTCTAAAATGCCAGAAAACATGGAGTAAAACACCATTACCAAGGGGGGTGGAGGGGTCAACCATCAGATATGTTTAGAAGAACAAAGGAACTTGAACTTTTTGAACTTTTCCTCATGTAGGAGGAAGACAACAAAGCAGTATTACTTCTTCTATTGAAAAGTTGACGCTGGTTGACATAGGTTGACGCTTCAAAGAAAATTCTGAGTGAGAAGTTTTACACCCAAGAAAATTTACGAGACCTCTAGTATGTGTGTATTTTTTTCTTTTAATTTTATAAAGATAAATTAAGTTAATATTTTTCAAATTTAAACATTTCGAAAATTTAAGCTGAAGGTTACCCTGAAAATCCCTCTGGTGTTTAAGAAAAATTAAATTAAAATGGATGTTATGCAAGGTTTGTACAGAGAAAGAATGGACTTGAACAAAGAGATTTGTGAACTTGAAAAATTTGGTCATATTCAGAAAACTGATGGTAGTTTTGTCTTTCATCATTGTAAAAATTGTGGAGGACCTTTGCTTGGCCACATAAAGGATGAAAAGGATTGTGACCCAAATAGGAAATGGACCCAGGATGAAGTAGATATGATAGAAGATATTTTATCTGCACATGGAATGTTTTCTGTAAATGTGGCACGTATGGACACAAGAAAAACAGCTATTAAATGTGATATATGTAAAAAGAATTTCATGAACAGGATGGAAAAGGAACAGCATATCAAAATTATGCATAAAGATATTTTGACAAGTGTGGTAAAGGAAGGTGCTTATGATTTAACAGCAATCATTACAATGGGAAAAACTATTGGTGAAGAAATTGCCAAAGGATTGGAAGCGAAAAGATCAACACAGATTACTAAAGCGAAACCTCCTCCAATCTGGGTTGGTCAAACTTTTGAAAAGTTTTTTCAAGAAGTAGAAGCGTGGAATACCTCGAACAAGGATGATGATTTTAAGTATACTGATTTAGTAGAGAGCCTGAAGAAAAATAATAATGTCAAAGATTATGTTGTTTCTGTACTATTAGACAAAACATCTGAGGCTCGAAACAAAAATGTAGCAGCAGTTTTGGAAATTCTTAAGCAAAAGTATGCAAAAACTACAGCAGAGAAGTGTATTGATGTTCTCAAGTCAATCTTGGAATTTTCCGTAAAGGAAGAGGACACTAATGAAACTTACTGGGACAAGTTTGAAGTCTTGATCTGTGATTGTATGAGAGAGGAAGTTACTGTACATTTGTATTACTTGTTAGGTGTTATGATGGTAGAAAAAGCATATGATCGGGGGAATATTAATGCAGAAGAGAAAAGAAGACTGATGGATGCTATGGAGACACATGATGGAACTGATAGGAGACCGCGAGAAGACAATGAAGTTTTTAATCTTCTGAAGATCGAATACAGAAAGTTAAAAATCGAAAATAATAGAAATATTAGAACTAAATTTTCAGGATCATCTGAGAATTTGTCTTCAGTTTACTATGGCGAAAATAGAAGTAGATGGCAAAGATGACAAAATTTTAAGCAAAGGCCTGATTTTCATAGATTTCGTAGATCAGATTCTAATCCAGGATTTTGGAGGACTCAGTCTGGAACATATAGGAGAGCTCCCTCACGGACACCATCAAGACCAGGATCATCTTCGAGGCTGTCGTCCAGATTTAGACCATACTTCAATGGTAGGCCATTTTCAAATGGAAGATCATCTTCTAATAGTAGGCCTGTGTCAAATGATCGGAAACAGCAGCAAAATTTGACTGAAAGAGTGATTATGGTTGAAGAAAATGTAGCAAAAATCTTGGAAAAGATTGAAGAAATGTTGAAGAAAGGAAAGAATGTGAATTTTGTAAGTATGGAAGAAGTTTCAGAGATCATTGATGTAGATATCAGCGATGTAATGTTTGCTAAAAAGTTACAGTAAGTAGGAGCTCTGATTTTGGATACTGGTTGTCCAAGTAGCTTAGTTGGAAAAAGTTGGCTAGAAAAATATCTGAAGAAGAATGGTATTAAGAAAGAAAATTTGCATAAAAGGAGATGTTTCAAAAATTCAGATTTGGTCCAAGCAGAATATATGAAAGTAAGGAAATTATAGAAATACCAATAACAATAAAGGAATCTGAAAAATCTGATACTTTCAGAAGGATTTTGCTTGGAGCTTTTGTGCTGGATGCTGAAAATGTGCCATTGTTGTGTGGTAGAAATACTATGAAGAAATGGAAAATGGATCTAAGTATGCATAGAGATAAAGTGACAATCAACATCGACACAACCCGTGAGTTCGAATGTATGTATACTGCAGGAGGTCATATGGTTCTTCAGCTGTATGAGGATAGAGCATTTTGGACTACAGACGCCACTGTATTTTACTTGAAGAAGGAAGTAGATGTAGAGAGTTATGAGAAGGTGAAGAAGATTCATGAAGTAACCAACCACAAGAATGAAAATCAGCTACTTCATGCATATAGGAATGCAGGAAAACTTAATGAGAAAATGCGAGGAACAATAAAAAAGTGTGTGAAAACTGCAATATATGTAAAAAATGCAAGAGATCCCAGGGCACTCCTAAAGTTGCATTACCAATAGTTTCTGATTTTAATCAGATTGTAACCATGGACTTAAAACAATATGGAGAGACTTATGTATTATAGATGATCTGTTCCTTCACCAGATTTATTCAAGGAGCTGTTTTGAAGGATAAAACCGCCGAGTCAGTGGTTGAATCTCTCAACACAGCATGGAACTGGAGGTTTGGGTTCCCTTCTCAAGGATACTGGGCAGATAACGGACCAGAGTTTAAGAACCACGAAGTTAAAGAGTTTGCTTCAAAACTAGGTTTTGAAGTAAAATTTGGTCCAAATTACTCACCCTGGAGCAATGGAATAAACGAACGTAACCATTATTCTGCAGATATGACGGTGAAGAAAATTCGAGAGGCAGATAAGAAAATTGATTTAAAGAAGGCTGTAGAGATGGCTGCTTGGACTCATAATACAAACACCAGTATTTTAGGATATAACCCTATGCAGTTGGTGACAGGAAAGGCTGTAACAATACCTGGAATTTCTACAGGAAATGTCGCCACTGAGTCGATGTTTGACAGTGAGAATGTGAAGTTAATGATCGAGAGACATCACATGATCACCAAGCAATTCAGGGAAGCTGAATATTCTTCAAAACTGAAAAGGGCTTCACAACAGCAAAACAATAAATCTAATAACATCATTTACAAAGAGGGGGGTATGGTATTTTACCAAGATAAAATGAAAAAAGCCTGGTGTGGTCCAGTAAAGGTTTTCACACACTGAGGAAGAGATGTTTACATTTGGGCAAATGGCGATTTAAAGAAAGTAGCCAGTTGCAAAGTACAACTTTGCTCTCAAAGAAATATTCCTTCGGAAATTTCAAGAGAAGTAAACAACGAAGCAAAAGCAGTGGATTCTACTCCAAAAATGGCAGAAGAGAAAATATCAGTGGATCCTCCAGCCAGTAATCTAAGAATGAAGACAAGATCTCAAGATAATAAAGAGGAGACTGAGAAGGATTTCATTGGAGCATTCTGGTTGACTTCAGAAAAAACCGAGTGTTTTTGTGAGGAAATAACAAGTTATGTAGTGGAATTACCTGTTAAATATCACAAGATGCCAGAAGTGTTAGAAGCAAAGAAGAAAAAATATGAAAATTTGTTAGCATGATGGACAAAAAACTGATTACAAAGGGAGAATTGTCGCCAAGGGATTTCATGAAAAAGAAAAACCCCAAGCTGATTCACCAACAGCTATGCGTGAAAGCATGAAAGTCTTCTTGTCCTTGGCTGCAAATGAGAATTTTGAGCTTCAATCTATTGACATCAAAGCAGAATTTTTACAGTCAAACATACTTAACAGGAATGTATTTGTAGAACCTCCAAAGGATTTAAAAAAAGAAAACATTATTTGGAAACTCAGAAAACCATTATATGGATTGGATGATGCCAGTAGAAAATTTTGGCTGAAAGTTCAGCAGATTTTCAAGGAAGAAGGTCTGAGGACCATGAGTGGAGATGAGGCATACTACTATCAGCAGTGAAGGAAATCTGATTGGTATGATACTTACTCATGTAGATGATTTTTTGATAGCTGGTACAAAAGGATTTGTAAAGAAAGTAACAGACTTGTGTAAAGAAAAATTACAAGTTTCAAAGATAGAAAAGAATAAATTTCGGTTCACAGGGATAGATATCATCAAAACAGAAACTGGAATAACAATCTCAATGGATGATTATGCGAGGAGTCTTGAGAAAGTGGAAGATATCAGGAAAGGAAAAGCTAGTGAACTTTTGACTAGTCAGGAACTGAAAGTATTTCGCAAGTATGTAGGAAAGTTTAGCTGGTTAGCAGCCAATACAAGACCTGAACTTTCTATCACAGCATTGCAGATGTCCAAGAAAAATAGTAGTGCTACGTTGAAAGATCTTAAAAGGTAAATTTTGTGATTGATAAGATAAATGAGAGACCAAATAAAGTAGAATTTACAGGAGTTGATAAAAAGAATACTTGAAGATATATGGATTTACAGATGCTTCCTTTAATACACATGAGAGAAGCATAAGTGGCAATCTGATTTTACTAGGAAGTAAGAGAAATGGACGTGTGGTCCCTATTTACTGGAAGTCAAAGACTATCTAGAAGGTATGTCATTCTGCAAAGGTGGCTGAAACCAGAAGTATGACTAAGATTATTGATAACAGTCAGTTTTTTTTGAGTCAGATTGAACAGTTATTATTTGGTCAGTATGGAAAGAAAATTCCAATCAAATTGTTCACAGATTCAATACCCATGCTAGAATCTGCTGGGAGTACCAAGCAGATTGAGGAAAGGTTTCTCAGGAACAGCATACAGGAGATGAAGGACATGTTGACTGAGGGCTGTATTGAGTCTTACAGTTGGCTGGATGGAGAGAAAGACATGATTGTAGATGTTCTAACAAAAGAATGCAAATGGAATGAAGATCTTGAAATGATAATGCAAGAAAATAAATTTAAGTTTGCAAGTAACGAGGATAATCCTGTGAAATACAAAGATGGAGAGATCATGTTAATTAACAAGACTGAAAAGCAGGGAAAGAAGTAGTAACACTTTTACTGCTTAGATCATACCTGCATTAGCTATTCAGAATTGGTTTTGCCTGATGTCTGGTGCAGTACAAAATTATGTAATAATGTCATAACATGTCTTTGTGAAGTATCTTATGTTATGCCTGTTTGAGTACCAGACTTTGCTTTTGAATATTAATTTGTAATATTCTTTAGTAAGTTTTCATATAGAGGGAAAATAGTTTTTTTTTTTTTAAATAGAGCACTATTCAGATTTTGGATAGAATGTAAATACATACCTATGTTATCTGATAAAAGAGTATTTGTCAAAAACTATTGATTTTTTTTCTAGTGTATGATTTTTGAAAAAAAAAAAAAAAAAAAAAAAAAAAAGTCCCCCCTGGGAATATGATATACCTTACATTTATATTTATTTATGATAGAACAAGAGAGTATAACTGGCTGTTATTAGTAATATAACAAAGTGCTTGTTTAAAGTACAGCAGTTTTATAAATATGTTGTTATATTGGGTTGGTGATCATTTACCAAAGAGCAGTTAACATTTACCTCTGGCTACGTAAATACTTATCTCACTAGTCTGTATATAGCTATTGGATTAACCGGATTACTGTAGCTTCAGTTGAAGACAAATAAAGAAGGTTTAAGGACATCGGTATTATCTCTGATTATTCCACCAAGTACAATTGGGATATAACAGAAAGGAGTGCCACTAAGGAGTCTTAAGCCAATGACTAGGTTCCATAAAAGCTGCTTAGCAGAACCTTCAGCAATCCAGCTGAAAAGTGTGAACAGTTCTGTCTAAGTCAGCATGGATTTATAGCCTTGATGGAGGAAACAGACTAACCTTTGGCATCTCTCAAGAAGTGTAGCCCCTATACAGCTCTCAAGATACTGAACACGAAATTAGTGGACTTTTCCCTTGTCATTATGAAAGAACTCCTACATGACTTATAAAAGTCTCACAGTTGAGTAGCTAGACTAGAGTTTCCTGCAGTTTGGCAAAGTATTTTGACATTTCTGTAAAGCTTCCTTGTCCCTGCTTGACAAAGCAGATTTGTCTATGGAGGTAAAACCTAAGAACTTTTCTGATATGTGGATGGACTGGGAGCCAATGCCTCCTTGGCCACCAAAGTGCAATTAGAAACACGGGAGTTCCTGGTAGTTCTCAACCCTAGAGTACCCAATTCAACAGTGGAAACACAAGGAAGGCATACATGAATAGGTCTGTCCAATCTTAAACTACAGTCGACCCCCTGTATTCGCGGGGGTTAAAACACCCGCGACAAGCAAAAAATGCGTTAAGTTGTTATCCCCCTCTAAAAACACTTATAACTGCCTATTTTAATCGTTCAAACACCGAATATACCTTAAACTAAAATGGTTATAACTGCCTATTTTAATAGTTCAGACACCAAATATACCTTAAACTATAACCCTACAACAAATATACCTTATACTATCATCCTACACCAAATACACCTTAATCTATCATCCTACACCAAATATACCTTAAACTATCACCCTAAAACACTTTAATATAATTTAAAAGTCATCTTACAAACATTACCCTTAAAAATATATGGCTTACAGCTAAATGTGGAAACTGATTAAGTTCCCCCTATATTCAGACAGCCATTTTCTCTCATACAGTATTCAACCATCCCATTTTCTTTTTGAAGTGGATAGGGGAAACACTGGAAATCCACCAGTAGAATTAAGTACTGTACCTAAATATTTAAATATTCATTGAAAAAAAAAATTATAAACGCAATCAACAGTGATAAAATATTCTCTTGTGTACTGTTTGTGTGTGTTAATCATACTTCGATTCAACTAAACTTGTAATAAAAACAGCACTGTAAATCAAGCAAAGTAAAAATGACATTTTCATAATAAAACAAAGTTTTATATATGCTTAATAAGCAATAGCTGTACATAGCTATAGTTTCTAACTAGCATGGCAGCTTAAATTCAAAATTCGTGGTAGCACTTTGATCGTTAGTGTAGGTGTCCAGTCCTGCCCACTAACAGAACTGGTAACTACTAGAAACGACTTAGCAGACAATCTCATTTTGTTTTTGCCTTATGTACACTCGGCAAGAAAAGTGAAGATACAGTTTTCTTTAATTTCGTTCATCGAATTTTAATTTTTTTCTTACAGAAAACACATAATCTCGGTAAATTTACTCTAGAATACGAAAATAAAATGCAAATTATATCATATACGTTAAATCTGCAAAACAAAAACGTTCAGATACTTAAAAACACCATGCATGTCCGATGTAATCAGAATTTCTCAGATGACTTCGTTCATAGAGATCTAAAAGATAGTGTGTGGATATCTCAGTGTAGTACTCTTTATCAGAACGGCAATATTTACTCGTTTTCCGTTATGGACAGGCTTATTATTGCATCATCATACGAATTAGTGATAATTTCTTTAATTTTCACACATTCATATTTGTATTTCACGGTGTTAAAAGTCAGCTGGAATTAATGGCAGTAAATGTTGCGACAGCTACGGTAAGTTGGCCAAATCTATTTAAATCTGCAAGAGCGTTCTCTATGATGTGTGGAGCACTTCAGCGGGAAAACACAAGTAACTGGATGTTTCCTGATGTTGCCCGTTCTCTCTGCATTGCCATAGTTTCTCTTTCTCTCTCTCTCTCTCTCTCTCTCTCTCTCTCCATCGCTAAAACATACTATACAAATATAGTATCGCTCAATCTCTAAAAAAATAAAAAATAATGAAATGAGTAGCTCTACATATAGGCCTAGGCTTACACAACAGCAACTCTCTCTCTCTCTCTCTCTCTCTCTCTCTCTCTCTCTCTCTCTCTCTCTCTCTCTCTCTCATCGTAACATTGCATTCGTTCCTTTATTGTTCTTCACGTTGCTCAAATTTAACTCTTGATTTCACTATGGAAGATCGCGTTTCCGATTATGCAAGCATTCCGTTCATTGTGGTGTCATAAATTCATTTGTATAAGGTTAATTGGTAGGTTACGTCGAAAAATTTTTATTTTGCTCAGAACTGTCGCTGCAAATTACAACTTGAACGAATACTGTAAAGCTTACTACTGCATTTAAGTATCAATGATGTCAGAATCGTAGAATATGATTGAAAGTTATAGGAGGTCAAGCAAAAAACCAACACACTAAGACTGAAGCTCCTCCCCTTTCTAAAGTTGCCAGATGTCGCATTATTGAGCAATATACTGTATGTCCGAAGATTTAAAAAAACTGTATCTTCACTTTTCTTGCCGAGTGTACATCAAAGGGGAGGAGGGTGGGCTCTGATTTTGTAATTACTTGGTAAGTATATATAAAACTTTATCTTATTATAAAAGTCATTTTTATAATACAAAAGTTTATTTTATTATAAAAATTTAATTTTATATAAATAACTTACAAAGTAATTAACAGCTGATTCCACATTGATAGGAGGTGGGATACATGGACATATTCTACTCTGAAACATTAAGCCATGTAATGAATTTGAAATAGAAAAGTTGCTAGCATTGAAAACAATGTTTATCACTTCCTTAGCAGTTAAGAGAGCTACTGCGTGAGAATATTGCCTCTGGTTGGTGTTCAGCGAAGTAGTATTCTGATGGCTAGCAAAGCATCACTAGGTGCCCTTGCCCTGGGCGCAGTACCAGTATAACAACAACCAGACAATACTGTCACCTACACTGAAATAAAACCACAACCCATCCACTGAGAGTGGTGGGTGCTCCAGGTACTGTATTTTGTAACCCCTCCCCCCTCCCCAAAACCCGACTCCTTACTACAAGGTGAAGGGATAATAGGAGAAAATCCTATGATTCCTCCCGCAATACCATGCCAGTTACTAATGGTGGTTGCAAGGTACTGCAAAATTTTAACACTTATAACTTTCATTAAAAATGGTGAGAAGTGAAGATTGATTACACTTCAAGTAGGTTGATTGCAGAATGGAAGTAAGGGGCATATTGTGCCTGCAAGCTAATGAGGTAGAAACTGCTTTGACATCTTTAGCTTTCACCTAAAGTAGGCAAAATGCTCTCCTGAATCTGAGAAAGGTCTTAGAAATAAAGTCCATTTAGGATGAAGGATAATGTGTTCTTAATCAGAGGTCAAAATGGGTCCTTGCCAGAACACTATAGGTTATGGATGGCCCTCTGCTCTTCCGGTCCTGCTCAGGTAATACCCGAAAACCCCAACTAGACAGAGGGCTCTCTATTCTTCCTCAGAGCCAAGGATGTCCGTTATGTTCTTAAGGGAGAAAGAAAGGATCCAGGTCCTGGCAAGGTCCCTGTTCTAGTCTAAAATCCAAGGGTAAATGAGCAAACCGTGTCTCCTTGTGAAAAAGACCTACTCAAGAGCAATGGCTTGGATCTCACTAAAACGTTTTAGCAGAAGCCAAGGTTATTAGCCTTCCGGGTAAGGTTCTTTCCAAGAACAGGAGTGTAGTAAATCATAAGAGGGACCTGTCAGTCACTTCATTACTACGTCCAGGTTCCAGGAGACTGTATTCCTGCTTTGCTTGGACTAGTTAAAAATAGCTCGACACCCTTTAATGGAGGAATACAAGATATTCTAGGTCTCCTCAGATAAAAAGAGTAATTCGGGTCACAGTTGTCTCGAAAAGAGGGACGTAGAGTCTGAGACACAAGGTACGGAAAATTGCTCACTTATTCTGGTAGACAGAGCTAGAAGACTGACGTCTGCATTGCAATAGTCCCTATAGTACGTCTAGAAAAAAAACCTCTTCATTCTGACAAGCTACCAGACAGTCTGAGGCCCATCCAGACAAGAGCAAGCCCCCCTTGGTGGTATCTCTTGAAGTGAGGTTGACTGAGTAGACGCGGATTGGGGAAGGAGTCATGAAGAGTCCACCAACAACCGTGGCAGGTTCGGAAATCATTATTTCATGGGTCAGAATGGGGGAATGGGACAACTGGATGCGGCCAACTGGCCACGGCCTAACTAGCTGTGGCCAACTGGCTGCAGCCTAACTGGCCGCTGCGGTAACATCTATGAGAAGAGAGAAAAAATGAAAAATTCTCTCTCTCTCTCTTTTGTTTATCAGTAGTTACTTTGTCTATAAGGCTGGGCACTTTGCCAGTTAGATTGTTTCCTTTTTAAAAAATACGTTATTGAATGGTTGTAATTATTTTAAATGGATGTAAACTATTTTATGTACAACAATGCCTAATAGTCGTAAAAATTATCTATTTGGGAAATAATAAAGTTTAAGTTTACAGTGTAGAATGTTCAGTAGCAAAACTCCTTCTGCAATGGCAACAGAGACACTCTCACAACGGGGAAAAGAGAAATATGTGAGTAATGGATATATATACGTTTTGGACAGACTTTGTGCTGATAATGTCATGCACTTTTGGAGATGCGAAAGAAGTAGGTTATGCAAGGCACGAATTCATGTAAAGAACTGCGAAATTGTCAAACAATTAAATGAGCATTCGCATAGTGCTGACCTAGCTCAAGTGGGAAAAGAAAAAAACAATTTCAAAAATAAAGTTGCAGGCTACAGAAACAAGAGAACAAACATCTGTAGTGGTTAATGAGTACTAAGGAAATGTAACTGAAACATGTCAAGGAGTTATGACTAGCTATGGCACTCTACGAAAACTCGTGAGAAGGAAATGGAAGGATTCATCTGCCTACCCTGCCAATCCTACAGCTTTAGAAGATCTGGTGATTCCTGTTGATTTTCAGACCTATGGATCGGAGAAATTCCTTCTTGCAGACAGCAAAGATGAATCATGCAGAATCATTATATTTGGAAAGGAAAGTTATGCACATTTACTTAAAGAAGTTAAGAAACTCTATGTTGAGAAACTCTATGTTGACAGTACTTTCAAAATAACACCACCACTTTTTTGTCATGTGTATGTTATTCTTGCTGAGGTGCACGGTGACAGTCATCTATTTATCACTGCGCTACTTCCCAATAAATTACAAATTGTTTTGTATGCTTTTAGAAATTCAACCCGAGTTACAGCTGGAAACAAGATACAGTGATTTTGAAACGGAATTTCAAAAATCTTCAATATTATTTCCCATCTGTTGAAATTAAGGGCTGCTTTTTTCACCTTGCTCAAAATGTATACAAAAAATTAACATCTTTGAGATTATCTCAGCAATACAATACTGATGCCAATTTTGCTCTGTGTGCTAAAATGATAATTGCCATAGTATTTGTTCCACCAGAATGTATTACTGCAGCTATGAATTTCGAGAACTTCTAGATTGGTTGGGAGACAATTGTGTTGGAAGAATGAACAGAAGGGGCAATGCCAGACCTCTTCCCTTTTTCATTGAACATGTGGAATGTTTATCAACGCTGTCTAAATGACGAAGATAGGACAAATACTCATGCAGAAGCTGCTCATTGTAGGCTGCAAAACAAACTGGGGGTGTAACATCCAGCAATATGGAAGTTTATCAATAGTTTGAAAAGGTGCGACAAGGATGTGATCTTTATTACGAACACCTGATTGCTGGTCAAAGGCCACCTGTAAAGTTAAATAAGTTCTGAGAAGCGGATGCACAGATAAAATCAGTAGCTATGTAGTTTGAGAAGAAATATTGTAGAATATCTAAGAAGAATTGCTCATAACTTTTCTTCGACTTATGCTGTTATATACTATTTTTTTGTGTATTTCAATATATATGGCGTTTTAATAAAATTTAGCTTTTATGTCTTTTTCTTTTACTTGAGAAACCAAACTAGATATATTGTCAAATAGTAACTATCATAAAATTATTCTTTATATTTTTAAACTCAATAAAAACATAGTTTAATACTTTCAATATGACTGCGGTAAAGTGGCCAGGCCAGTTGTCCTTTTCTATGACTCTGCAGCCAGTTGTCCTAGACCCTCACATTATTATTAAAGTAGTTTAACCAGACCACTGAGCTGCCTAGACCCTCAGAACAGGGCTATCATGCTAATCGGCCTGCCCCATAGATTCCACAGATCCCGACAGACCAGGGGATTCAAGGTCCACTCGGTAGCAAGAACAAGCTTCTGGGGGTTCAGTTCATCAACCAGAACTTATTAGTTGGCCTGAACAAATCCAGAGACTAGAAAACTCAATTTTGATTGTCCACAGTAGAAGTTCTCTAGCTGTCTGCCGGGGAGAAAATGAAAGAGAGACTTCTTGTTAATGTAAAAAACGATAGGACTGTGGTCATCTACATGGATTACCACAGTCTAGGAGTGAACTAGGGTTGAGAAGCACTGATGCCCTAAGTGAATCGCTTTTAACTCTCTGACATAGATGTGAAGGCTCCTTTCTTTCAGGGACATGTCTCGGAACCTTCCTGGTTCCCCATGTGGGCTCCTCAACTTAGATCAAGGCGTTGAGAAGTAGTGTGAGACTAGACTCAAGAGGATGAAGGAACTTCCCTTCCGACAATTAGTTCGGACAGCCACCACTGTAGGTCCAACTTAAACCCAGGGCTTTGGGAAAAAACAATGGTGTCCAGCTTTGTTTCCCTATTCCAGTTGAGTTGTGTTCAAAACCTTCGAGCAATTTTTCCTTCGAAAGGAATTGAAGAAGTTAGTCATCCATGAAAAACTGATGTTCACTGCCAAAAAATGAAGTCAAATGTAAGAGGAGCGAAGACTTAAGAGAAGACTTGTGCCGTAGAGGCCAAAGCCTAGATTCCTGAACTGGAAGATCCTGTCTCGTAAGACGGACCTGAGATACTCTCCGAAGTCTGGACATGGACATGGAAGGAAGTATCCCGCATATCCAAGGTCGCCAACCAATCACTCTGGAGGATGGACGACAGGACTGTCTGACTCGTCTCCATCTTGAACTTCATTCTCTATTCGAAAAGAAAAAGGGAGCTGTGGGCCATGCAGGCTCACCAATGACCCTGTGGACTAGCAAGCAACCACGCAAACTTGCTGATCATTGCGAAGACTCACAGACAAAGGTACGGGCTTGTTGCTGATTCTTGACAGCCGTGCAGACATGTGGACATCCATGCGGGCTTGACTTCTTATTTGGACTTGATAACGCCTTGCGTGGACTCATCGACACCTCGTACAGACCGAAAACATAGGCGGAGCTGTACGTGGCAGAAACTAATATCTGGCACGCTTATAAAATGCTTGAAAAGTCCATAAGAGACACAAAAGCCTGGGCATGGGATAGCAATGTCCTTGTCCAAAACCAGATGTGATGATTCCTTCTGCTGTAAGACGCAATTCTCTAAACAGAAAAAATAGTCCGTGAGTGGGGTCTAGATATTCAACGATGGGAGCCTAGTACTGGCTAGATAGTGCCTGCTCTGGAACAGGCATCGGGCGTTTGGGAATCGGTGCCAGGAGCTCGAAGTTGATTCCAGGCATTCGGAAATGGGCGCTGCTAGAAAGTGCTGGTTTCAGAGGGTTCATGGCGCTTTCTCTTCTTGCTTGAAGCCCAAGAAAAGTCTTTCAACAAAAGAATGCTCAGGAGACAAGGTATTGCCACTCCAAAGGAAGTTGGACTGAGGAAGTAACAGAGGGAACCAGAGCGAAACTGCAGGAAAGCTGTGAGATGAAGCTAACCTCTTTACCGCTTGACAGGAAGCATAGAACAGCAACCATCAACCGCATGTATCTTCAGCGGCCATGAAGAACTAAAAAAACGTTACAGCGCTTTCTGTCTATGCCAGAAACCTCAGAACTGGATGATAGAACTGCAAAACTCTCATATGAAATCTGTCTAACTTGTGGACAGCAGAGTCCCCAGTAGAATCTGACGTCACAACAACCAGGGTCACCGACGCCGAATACTAAATGTGATCTTTTCACTTTTATAGTATGTTATAAAAATTAAAATTAAAATTCTGCTAAACAGAACTACATATAAATTTTATTAAAAAGAAAAAACAAAAAAGAAAACTAGCTAAAATAAATAAATATATAAAAATTCTGCTAAAAAGAACTATTAATAAATTTGATCCGGTAAACAGTATAACTTAAGAAAAAAAAATATATATATATATACTAAGACAGCACAGCTGTCAAATATATTTGAGAAGACCAGCTTCTTTGATAAAAGAGATAACATTATTAATACATATACTTTCTCCCAACAGTTTTGCCATGTTATAATTACCACCTGCTTCACTGCTATTTGATAAAAAATGATTCCTAAGTTCCACTAGACTGGGACACTCAACCAGCAAATGCCTAACAGTCAGTGGAACCAAGCAATCGTCACAGAAGGGCTCATTCTCCCCATTCATCACAAAGCCGTGAGTTAAACGTGTATGGCCAATACGTAATCTACACAATACAACCTCCCACTTCCTTGGCATTAGGTCATATTTCCAAGGGTGTGTCTGACTAGTGATTTCTTTCATTTTATTGGGGCCTACTCTGTCCCACTGAAGTGCCCATAATTGCTGGATGGATTTCCATATAATATGGAATGCATCACGATATGGAACAGGACATTTTCTGGGTATCAGAATTTGTGCTGCTAATTTGGCTAGCTGGTCTGCCTTTTCATTTCCTGATATGTTCACATGGGCAGGAACCCAACAAAATGAAACAATGCTTCCTCTACAATGGTGCAAGAAGATCCACTGCAAGATCTTCAACACTAAGGGATAATCAGTATTGAAGACTTCGAGGGACTTTATGGCACTTTTAGAGTCACAAAATATTGTGTAGCTAGACACTGGGAGTGTTGCAATATGTTCCAGTGCTACTAAGATGCCATACAGCTCAGCTGTAAAGTTTGAAGCAACTGAAGGAAACGCACCTCTTCGGTTAAAAGATTCACTAAAAACTCCATAACCAACGCCAGCATTGGATTTGGAACCATCGGTAAATATAAATCTTGTATCCATATGCTCTGAAGCATGCTCTAAAAATATTGCCCTCATTTCCTCATCAGATTTATCCCTCTTTGCTCCACTGAAGTACCTGCAGAATTTCACAGCAGGTAACTTCCAGACAGGAGTAATGGGATACACAAAAGGAAGTACAGGGATTTTTCCAATATTTGTATCCTCTAAAATCTTTTTAATTCTATAGCTAAAAGGAGTAGGATACCTTGGATGATTTTCATAAAAACTGTTAAAAATATTTCTGTTTGCCACAGCAAATGCCAGAGATTTGGGAAGTCTTTGCACTCTAAACCAGTATCGAAGTAATGATGACTGACGATAGAGTTCAAGGGGCATTTCTCCTGCATCAACTAGCAAACTAGATATTGGTGATGAACGAAAAGCTCCTGTGGCTATACGAATACCTGAATGATGAACAGAATCTAAAATTTTTAAGTTAGATGAAGAGGCTGAAGAATATACTTCACAACTGTATGACAGCTTTGATAAGATTAAGGTTTTATGAAGCTTTAGTATAAGATTTCTACTAGCTCCCCAACTGGTGTGAGACAGCACCTTCAAGATGTGTAGAGCTTCTAGGCACTTTGCTTTGATATGTTTGATATGGGGACCCAAGTCATTCTGCTGTCAAAAACTAGGCCTAAGAAGCGCTTGTTCTACACATGGGATTCTATGGCCATACAAATAGAGGTCTGGATCAGGATGTACTCCCCTAATCCAGCAGAAGTGGACAGCAGTAGTCTTGCTTACAGAGATTTTAAAACCCTGTTTCTCAGCCCAACTTGTTATTTTATTTATCGTTAATTGTAACTTTCTTTCGGCTACAGTCATCCAGGTGGCAGCAAAAGATATTGACAGGTCATCCACAAATAACGTCTTTAAGACCTCTTTTGGAATAACAGATGTAACACTGTTTATGGCCAGAGCAAAAAGTGTTACACTGAGAACACTGCCCTGGGGAACACCTTCTTCTTGGCACCTTTTCTCTGATAAAGTACTGCCAACTTTAACTTTAAAATACCTACGATGTAAAAATGATCTGACAAATAAAGGTAATTTTCCTCGTAGACCACTATTATGCATTGTCTTGAGAATTCCATGTCTCCAAGCAGTGTCATATGCCTTTTCTATATCAAAAAACACTGTCACATGGTGTTGTTTGGAGGCAAATGCTTCACAGACAGAGGTTTCAAGTTGCAGTAAGATATCCAGTGTGGAGTGCATTTTTTGAAAGCCACACTGAGAAGGTGTTAAGATACTGTTGTGCTCTAAATACCACATCAGCCTTACATTTACTATTTTTTCCATTAATTTTACACAAACAGCAAGTTAACACAATGGGGAGGTAACTTGTTGCATAGAGAGGATCTTTTCCAGGCTTAAGAAATGGTAACATGGTTGCCAATTCCCATATGCTAGGGTAGCTGCTTTCATCCCATATTCTATTGATAATGCTGATTATAAAAAGTTTTGTGTTCCTTGAAATGTGTTTAAACATTTCATAAGGAATCTCATCTGGGCCAGGGGCAGTGTTCTTGCTCCTGGCTAAAGCAGAGTCAAATTCCCTTTCAGAAAAAGGCATATTGTAAGATTCACTTTTGTTTGATGAAAAATCAAGTACCTGTTGTTCTTCCATCATTCTGAAATGATGTCCTGGGGAACTATCTGATTTTTCAGAGACTCAAGCAAAGTGTTCAGAAAATATATTACTAACTTCTGTGGCATCAGTGACATGATTATTATTTACTTTAAGGACTGGAGGAGGATTGAGTGTAAATTTACCCTGAATTTTTCTTATCTTCTTCCAAATGCTGCTGACTGGTGTTCTGCTGTTAACCCTTAAACGCCAACTGGACGATGTAAGTCCACTAAAATCGGGTTTGTCAACTACAAAAAATTTCTTTCAGTCCTTTTCGAAAAAACGCAATTGTAAGCTAAAACTCTTACATTCTAGTAACATTCAATCATTTACCTTCATTTTGCAACAAATTGGAAGTCTCTAGCACAATATTTCGATTTATGGTGAATTTAAAAAAAAAAACTTTTTCCTGTAACTGCCAAAAATTTCAGAAATTCTTTCGTCATTTTGTCATAATATTTGCACCGTTTTATATTAGTCGTTACATGAAGTTTTATATATGAAAATGTGCACAATTTCATGTAAAAGAGGGTTGTAGCTTTTATCAGTTTGGAAATATTTTCATATAAATCACGATAAGTGCCAAAATTTCAACCTTGGTCAACTTTGTACCGAAATGGTCGAAAACGAAATTGTAAGCTAAAACTCTTACATTCTAGTAATATTCAATCATCTACCTTCATTTTGCAACAAATTGGAAGTCTCTAGACAATATTTCGATTTATGGTCAATTTTTTAAAAACTTTTTTCCTTATGTCATCTTGATAAGCCGAACATTCGGAAATTTTTTCAAATCACTTTTCGTAATGTTTGCACCATTTTATACTAGTTGTTACATAAAGTTTTAGATATGAAAATGCAATTTCATGTGGAATACAACAAAAAATAACTCATGGTTGTAGCTTTTATCAGTTTTGAAATATTTTCATATAAATCACAATAAGTGCCAAATTTCAACCTTCTGTCAACTTTGACTTGACCAAAATGGTCGAAAAAACGCAATCTAAAACTCTTACATTCTAGTAATATTCAATCATTTATCTTCATTTTGCAACAAACTGGAAGTCTCTAGCACAATATTTCAATCTATGGTGAATTTTTGAGAAAAAAAAAAAAAAAAAAAAAAAAAAAAAAAAAAACTTTCGCTCCAAGCGGTAACTGCCAAACATCTCAGAAATTTTTTTTCACTTTGTCGTAATGTTTGCACCATTTTATATTAGTCGTTACATAAAGTTTTATATATTAATTTCATGTAAAATAAAACAAAAAATAACTCATGGTTGTACCTTTCATCAGTTTTGAAATATTTTCATATAAATCACGATGTGCCAAAATTTCACCTTCGGTCAACTTTAACTCGACCGAAATGGTCGAAAACTGCAATTGAAAGCTAAAACACTTACCGTCTAGTAATATTCAATCAACTACCTTCATTTTGCAACAAACAGGAAGTCTCTACCACAATATTTTGATTTATGGTGAATTTTTGAAGAAAAAATTTTTTTACATTCTTACAAATTCATCCATCATTTTGTGATAATATTTTTCTGTGTTTCTTTGATGTTTTACCATTTGTTATATACCAAAATCATCGCAATTTGTACAAATTAGCTTTAACCGTTTTGCTCCAGCGATTTGTATACAATTATATATGAAAGTTCCTTGTCATATATTTCAATATTTATATATGATAATGATATTTTTTCATTTCTGATGGTTGCATACTAAACTTCAGGCAATGACAAAAAAAGGAGCCAAAAATGAACTCTTAATCTTAAAACTAAGCGTGCAGTGATTTTTTAAAAACTTTTTCCGCTCGGAGCTGCGCTTGAACGCTGCGGATACGGCAGACACTTTTGTAAATAGAGGCTCGGCGTTTAAGGGTTAATAGAGGATACATATCCTGCCCATGATTGTCTTCTGGCAGCTTTCATAGCTTTTCGAAATCGTGCCCTACACTGTTTATAAGTGATGACATTACCCAAGGTGCGGTGTCTACGGCACCTGGTCAGTGATGACCTTGTAGCTCGGTGCAGCAGCCTTAATTCTTCTGACCACCGTGGAACTGGCCGTCTCCTGAAAAGTCCTTTAGTTCGAGGAATTGAATGTAAGCCTGCAGTATGGAAAGTTCCATTGAGTAGATCGATGGCATCATCTGCACTTGGGAAATTTTTGGCATCCCCTTCCAACTCGCTCAAATCTTTGAATTTTTTCCAATTTGCTTTCTCTAAGCACCATCATGGTGATCTTGGGATAGGTGGACCATCATTGGTGCCGATTATAATTGGAGAATGGTCACTGGTATGCCAGTCATCACTTGTTCTCCAACTAAAATCAACACACGCAATTAGAGCTACAAATTGAAAGGTCAATGCAGGAGACAGTACCAGTCTGAATGTGATAATGGGTAGGTTCTCCAGTATTAAGAAGGCCTATATCTTCATTTTCTACGATAGATGCCATCATATTCCCTTTTTGGTTTGATGTTACATCTCCCCACAATGGATGTCTGCTGTTGAAGTCACCAAGAAGAAGAAATGGCTCTGGTAGCTGCCACATTAAGGATATTAAGTCCTCTCGGGAGACATGACTATTGGGTGGAATGTAAAGGGAACATATAGTATATTGCCTTCTTAAATTAATCCGTACAGCCACAGCTTGAAGTGGAGTGTTTAGTTTTACTTTGTAGTGTGGAGTATCTCGACGGATGTAGATGAGGGATCCACCGTGATTTCCCACTTCCAAATCAAATTCAGTTCTGAAGTGAACATATTCCCTAGGACAAGGGGTATATTCACCTAGCATGGTCTCTTGCAAACATACCCCAACAGGAGAATGCTCATAGAGCAAAAGCTTCACTTCCTCATACTTTGCTCGGAGTCCCTGACAGTTCCACTGAATTATGGAAGTGAATTTATTTCTGTCTGGGACCATCAGTATGGTTCCTTTTTACAAGATTGGGAGGGTTCTTTTTTCTACTTGGGGAGGGCAATTTAATGGGCAGTTTTGTTGGCTTCTTGGGGGGAATAACCACCTTGAAAGAGCCAACATCCTTTCCTTCAGTGTCTTTGACACTGAGGGTTTTTTAGTTTCTTTTCTCTCCATCTCAATCGAGACGGAGAGAGCAGAGGTGTTCTCTAAAGAGACCTCCTCATCTATCTTGCTATTGCTGGCAGTAGCCAGCTCTGCCTTTAAAGAGGCAGAAGCACCAGCAAGGACTGGTGCTGGGGACCAGCATCTGCTGGTTTGTCCTCCAAAGAGGAGTTGGCACCAACAGAAGCTGGCACCGGGCCAGCGAGTGCTGGCCCCGCCTCCAAAGAGGCAGATGGTGGAGGGTGTGTCTCAACTGACACTTCAATTTTTCTTAGCTCTAAGTTGACGTCTTCCTTGTTGGTTCTACTGAACCTTGTCTTCGCATTACCATCATCAATAGATTCTGATGAATCTGTTAGGCGTCTTTTCAGCGATTCTTTTTTTGACTCTACCTTTGTGCTTCTTATTTTGGTTAGTTTATTTGTCTCTTTCTGTTGGTTTCTAAGTTTTGCTACTACTGAGGCAAAACTTAGACCTGGTCTTACAATCTTAGCTTTTGCTCTCTCTTGCTTCCTTAAAAGTTATCCTTTCCATCACTCTTAATGCCTGAATTTCTTTTTCAAATAAATATATATCACACTGTTGAGATGATGATGCATGTCCCTCACCACAGTGAACACATTTAGGTTCCCTTGTGCACATACCATGCTCATCATCTCCACAGTTGACACAAACCGCAGGATTTTCTTGTATTTTCGACCGGCACGTCTGAAGGGTGTGTCCGAAACGTTGGCAGTGGAAACACCTTCTGGGCCTTGGGATGTACTGTTTTATTTTGTATCTATGCCAGGCTGCAGAGACATACTCTGGGAGTCTTAACGTATTGAATGTCAATATCAAGGTAGGTTGAGGTATCCGATCTCTATCCACCTTCTTTGTGATCCTGTTCACCTTAATTACACCCTGATCTTTCAATTCATTTGCAAGTTTCTCCTCAGAGAAACCCATTAGCTGAGGGGCATAAATCAAACCCTTGCTGCAGTTCAAGCTGGAGTGGGAGTGCACTCCACCGTAACGCCCGCAAGGGCCGACAAACTCATCAACTTCATGCTTTCCTCTGGGGAGATACTCTCTACCAGGAGCATATTACTGTTCTGAGGAGATATTTTTGGTTGTTTGCCACAACCTTTTACAATTTCCCTGTTTACCTCAAAAATATCAATATTGTCACCACTGAGCTTCAAATTTAAATATTTTTCATATGAGTTGGGTACAAAGACCCCAGGAACTATTTCATACTTCTTGCTTTTCTTTATTGCAAATGGTTCCAGTGTGACAATACTGGAACCAGATGCTTTTGTTGGGGATTCCTGGCTGTATTCCTTCTTCTTGCCTGGCATTGGGTTGTCAACCGTGTCAGATTGTCATTTGGCCCAGGGTACTAATTTCAACATGGGGACCTTCCATGAAAAAATTGGTAAAAAAAAAAAAAAAAAAAAAAAACACTGCTGGTGAACACTGAAGAGGCACCATTGACTTTTCATGGGGCCCTATTCTCAGCTAACGACACCAGTAGGAACTGACTCCCAGATGTCCACCCCTTACCCTACCCAAAAGGGATAGCACCAACATACCAGAGAGGCACAAGTGTAAGCCTAACCCGCTTGTTGGGACCGAGACTATTACTAGAATACAATCATCCCCACTCTGACTATGTTGGTGGGCATACCGGAAAATATGCCGGGAGTCCTACCCCTAATAACAGCCCACCCCTGGAATTCACAGGCTGATCTCATGGATAGTTCTGCCTTCAGGGTGTCAATATGACATCATACTAACACCCTTCTGGTCCAAACATCATTGGATTGGGTGACGCTCCCAATCACAGTTCCCACATTTAGCTTCGAACATGAACCCCAATCCAAGGTATGATGCCCTTTCCTTTCACACAGACAGGAAATTTAATGAAGGTGGAAATATCCACACTATGTAAGCCAAAGAGTTGGAAAATATACATATATATACATATATACATACACATATATACATATACATATATACACACATATATACATATACATATACACATACACACACATACATATACATATAGTATAGAAGCGGTAGTCATAGTGGGTGGATAGGAAGATGGAAGAGAACTGAAAAAATAAGCTGGAGGAAGAAGATCCTAAAAATTTTTGCTGTTTGGCCAATTGGTATACTATGGTTTCTGATTTTTAAATCTATTTCTTCACCTTTTATCCACTTTTTATTTTTATAAAACATTACTGCTCGAGTCTTTTTTCTGGATAATTTAAAGCCTACAGATGAGGCCCATTCATCTATTTTTATTAAAGTTTTATTAATGATTCGCTCTACATGTTTTACGTGAGATGCTGAATAATACAGAATATGGCAAAATCATCTATATACAAGTTACTTTTGATTCCAATGGGTAGATTATTACTGATGTCATTTATTACTAAAGTAAACAGTGTGCCACTAAAGATACTTCCTTGTCGAACATCATTTTCAAGTGGAAATGTACTTGACAATACATCATTAATTCTCACTTGAAAAGTGTATTTTGTCAAAAGTTTTGGATAAACCTGGGTAAATGTCCACGGATGCTGTTTTTATGTAACGTTTTTAATATTGCATATCTCCAGGTCTTTTCAGTATAAAAAAAGACAGCTATAGTAATTTGTTTTCATTCAAATCCTCTTCATATGTGGTCTTCTAAGTTAGATAGATGTAGATCTGCCACATTGTGACCCGAACTGGGTGGGAGTCAAAATATTATTTTCTCGAATGTGCCATGTTAGTAGAGCATTCACCATTTTCTCCAGTAATTTGCATAAACAACTTGTTAAAGAAATTGGTCTGTAATTGTTTACATTACTGGGATCCTTTCCAGGTTTGGGGATAGGAATAATTATAGCTTTATTCCATTCATCAGTAAATAAATTTCAAAGCTATGAGTGATTATAAAACTCTAATAAGTACGACTTTGCAAATAAAAGGTGCTAAGTGGCAGCTCATTTCTAAACAAACATTGTTGCCTCCAGGAGCAGATTTACTGCTTTTCAAGAGAGCAAATTCCAACTCTTCCATATTAAATTTTCTATTATACAGTAATATATATCTTCTATGGTTTCAAAATTTATTGTTATTAATTCTATACTATTTTTCTTTGTGCGGAAGTGTTCATCTACATTTCTGTCATTACTTACTTTTGCTATTTTCTCCTATTACATTACTTTTTTCTTTTGGATCAAGTATTCTTTTCCCATCTTTTACTATGGCATGTCTAAGTGGTTTAACATGGTTACCATTTATTTTCCCAAATTTTTTCCATATTTTTTGTATGGGAGTATTATTAGAGAGATCTGATACATATTTTCTCCATAAAATGATTCTTCCTTGAATTACTTCTTTTATATATTTTGTTATATAGAGGTTTTAATGTATCAATTTCTAATAATAATATAGTTCGTTTTTGTAAATTTTCTTCAAACATCAATAATGTTTTATTTATTTTACTGAACTTTCTATTCAAATTATCTAATTGTCTTCCAATTTGGTGTTTTATTTTCATCAATTCTGTTAAGTTTTTCAGACCATCATGGGACTTTGTGTTTTGCTGGAGGAGATTTTGATTTTGGTATCGCTTTATCAGCAGCATTTGTAATGAAATCAACAAGAAATCTATTTGTTTCATTATGATCTTGTACATACTCAAATGGGGGGATATTCCTTGTGTGGAATTCATATAGTTCCCAATCTGCTTTATAAATGTTATACTGAGGGACAAGCGAGGCGGGATTATTTTGTAATAATGAAATTAATATTGGGAAATGACCACTGGTGTGCACGTCATCAACTGTATTCCAGTCCAATCTGTCTACTATGCGTGTTGTACATAGTTAAGTCTACTGAGGAAAAAGTCCCATTTGTTTTTGAAAAATATGTGCTGATTTCATTATCATTTATACAGCACATGTTGTTTGAATCTATGAATTCTTCTATTTTACTTCCTGCTCTATTTGAGTTTGTACAATCACAATCCCATATTGGGTTGTGGGCATTAAAATTACCTACTATTAATGTAGGTTCTTTGGCACTATTAAATAATTCTTTCCAATAGGGGGATTGGTAATTGAGGTTGTTTGGGCTAGTGGGATTAAGAGCTAATTCAGGTGTTCAGGGAGTCTATTGCAATATGCTAATTTTACAAAGTTAAACATGTTTTTTCTAATAATTTATTTTATTTCATTTTGTAAAATTATAATTACAGCTCACACAAAATCATAACAGATAAGAACTAAAATCAGTAGTGCATTCTGACTATATTTATGGCAAAATATTTACATTTACTGAAATGGAGAGATGCAGCCTTTGTGTGAAGTGAACATATTTTTTCTAATATTTCTTTATGCTTTTCTTTGTAAAATCACAGTTTTTTAAAGTAAATTGTATTTTTCCTAACTATACAAATCTGAGTTCCTTTACATTAGGAATTACTTACAACAAAGCTGAAAACAGCACTTGAAACTCTTGAACAAGGTGCTTAGGCAGTAACTACCGTCCAGTAAGTGGGAGTCCTGCTTGCCCAGATGTAAACATTCCAACTTGCCTTTCAGCCCAATTCAGACTAAGGGGTGTCATGAGGCAGGCATAACTGTAATGTAATGGACCTCAAGTTTGTATTGTTAGGAAAAATACAATTTACTTTACAAAATTGCTTTTGTTCCTACAAAATATACAAACCATTGGTCCTTTACATTAGGAACCGGTTGACTTTGCAGGTGCTCAGCCGGGTACATTCCAGGCAATGGGATGTACTGTATTGGCAAGCAAGCTCAGCCTCTGGCATCAAGTGATGGGGACAGAGAGCTCCCTTCACTCAGTTCTTCACAGAGAGGTTGCTTGACTTGAGAGCTTCCTATCATCTTTTTGTTCGCCTCCTGGCTCAACAGAAGTCGGCAGGTCTTCTGATTCATCGTACCAGACCCACGGACCGCTACAGAGATGCATGCTGACATGGTGGGACAACCTCGACGTCTTCGTCTTCCCTTTGTATGTGTCTAATTCGCGAGGTGTTCAGCAAAGTGTTGTTCACCCCAAATTTAGATGAATACTGGAAGACTTCGCCTTTTCCCCGACCTGCCAGCTCTGCTTCAGAGGCACCAAGAAGAGTTCCTCCCTGACCCAACCTTCTGTGTCAATAACACGTGAAGCAGTTCCTCTGGCAGTACAATCCCTCTGTCTTCACAACTACAGACTCTCCAGCTTCCCTCGCAAGCATAGGCTTCTCGCCAAGCAGCAACGAAGGTAGCTGGATATCTCTATCAATCCTCTGCAGCAGTACCCAGGGATTGGAGCTGTCTCCACTTGTTGGTGTCGTTGATAGGACTTTTTTTCTCTGGTCAGATCCACTTTGCGAGAGTCATCAGACAGAGTTCCGACTCTAAAGACCACCTCTTGTCTCTCTCTGGCATTGGAGAAGAGGAGAGTTGATCTTCATGGACCTTCTTTGCTGTGAGCATTCAAGGGGATGGGAATCAGTAACCCGACTCCGTCTTGGATGTTGTAGCGAACTCTGTACCCGTCGGCACCTGTTGCAGGTTCGAGTTCTTCATGATCCCCTCCCCCTTGGACTTTGAGTCGATGCTTTGTCCTATTATGGTGCTACGGTACCGTACTTTCTGAAGAAGTTTTGACATCTCTAATAGATGTTGGCGAATTTGTGCTAGTACTAACTTGCCCAAGAAAGAAGTGTCCAAGGATACATCTTTCTGGCCTCATGAGACGATCAGAAGGGCATACTCTGCAGCTGACATTGACGACATCTGTACACTCCGCCCAAGAGCTCATGAAGTCAATGACTTGGTCCATCCCTCACATTCTGGAAGTTTCTGTTAGTCTTAGAGCAGAGATGTGATCTAATCACACCACGTTTATGTCTTTCTACCTTCGGGTTTTTGCCCACGAGTCCTTACAACCCCCTTTACTTGGACCTTTGGTGGCTGCGCAACAAGTTGTGTTTTCTTACCAGGCTCCTATAAGAGGACAGGTGGCATCTCGCTTAAGGTGTATGGTTCTGGAAGTGAGAGGGATTATGAGAGTGACTGGCCCCTCCTCCCCCTGCCTCCTCCTTCCTCCTCCCACTGCTTCTCTTCCTTCGGGCAGAGAATGGGACTTGAACCAACACTTGCTGGAACTGGCGTCTGATGCAGTAACCTTACACATTGAGCACCCATTCTATTTTTCTTTCCTAGAATCATAGAAGCAATCCCTCTCTTTGCTCTTGCAAGGGCAGGAAGGAGACCCTGGAATAAGACAAACCCTTTTCTGGTTTTTGCCTTACTGCCTCCGACTCTTTAGATTCTTCCTGGCCTATTTTCGTATGAGTTACGATTCCTCACTCATTCAAAAAGGTCCAGAAGTCTGACAATTGATCTCGCAGTTCCTATGCTCCAGGAGTAGCCCAGGTGTGGCGAACTCCAGTCAATTCAGACTCAATCAGATTCCTCCCTCCAACAAGTTAGTCGGAGCAACAGGAGGGAAACGAGATCCTCTTGTTTGTTGACATATGCCACTACTGTGGTGTTATTGCCTACCAACACTCCAGAGTATCTAATAAAACTGTTCCTGTAACTCTTGGAGGGTCAGGAAATTGCCTTGAGTTCCACGATGTTGATGAGAAAGTACTTAACGTCTCGGTCGCACACCTTGAAGACAACAGTCTTACAGGTGTGTGCCTATTCCCCAGTCAGTGCATCTCAGAACAGAAGCATGCCGCAAGGAGAATATGCAGAAATATTCAGAGGTTCCTGTAGATCAAGCACCAGCCTAAATCCTCCCTCATCCTTCGAGAGAGGAAAGGATTAAGAACTGAAAGTAGATCTCCTTCATCCTCCATGAAGAGAATCGAAGGTGAAGCTGCCCCTGAGGGGACAGCTTCTGCAGTGATGACAGGACACCGAAGATGACTAGCTCTAAGCTGGGCTGGCTGCTCCCAAAGTTGGGAACACGAGAGAGGAGATGGAATGGAAGTTCGATGAAAGGTGGCCAAGACCCAGAGGAAACCAGATACTTCTGAAGGATATCCATTGCTAGGTCTCAGCTACATTGCTGTCATATAGTCCAACGACTTGACAGTCATTCCTTCATCAGGGCATCAGCAGGAGGAGAATGCCGTTCCAAGTGTTTTCCCTTCCTCTCCTCCCTCTGCTCTCTTCCTGATGGAAAGAGTTGAAAGAGACACCCGTATGCGCACTTTCTAAGAAGAGAATGAGGAAGGCTGGGTGTTCTGCGAGCACCCTTGAAGCTTGAGACTTCCTAGGGGCTGAGGAAGGGCTAGCCTGCCATTGTCCAGAGGACAAGGCAGATGCCCTGGGAAGTTCCTTGACTACTGCAGTACCTACCTACTGTACTCTCTGTGAAAGAGGGGGGCAGAACCGAGTAAAGGTCCGTTCCTGAGGGAATGTGATGACACAGGACTTACTAGACTGGCGATTGGAATCAGGAGAGTGTCCCTCTTCTTAGCACCAGAATTGCCCACAGGTTGCTGTCTGGTGCTGGGTAGGCGAACCCACTCCCAGACTGGAACAGTCTCTAGGAGGCAGAGACCTCTTCAGGAATGATTGCATTTGAGGAGGCAAAGCCTTGAAAAAGTGAGGGACCACAGATTCACCAGGAGACTACCTGGAGGGACACCACAGCGGTGTCCTCCAGGTTCACTGTCTCTTGTTGCGAGAGGGAACACCCTTCGCGGCAAAGAGAAACAGTGAGAGATCCAAGTCCGGACGAGCCAGAGCCGGGAAAATCTGCTTGTCGGCATAAGACCCCTCTGAGGCAAGAAGAATCGCTTCTGTCGAGAAAGAGGAAAGGGAAGGAGCTTGATTGGGTGGCTTTACCAAAATGAACTCCTTGTCCAGGGAAAAGGTATTCAACTGGTTGAGAAAGCCCTTATAGCAAGAAAGGACCATGGTAGCCCCAACAAAACCTCTGCAAGCAGCAGTGAAGAGCATTCACAGGGAATGCTGTGGTCCTCTCCCTGAGATCATTGTGCTGACGAATCAGTGCAAAGATCTCTGCAAAAAGAAAATCAAGGGTGTCTGCATCCTGAAGACCCTCGAGTCCTCCTCAGGCGTGACACTCTCGATCTCCTCTCCTTGGAGGGATAACCTCACCAGAACCCAGAAAACCATCCTTGACTACTTGGATGTACGGCGAGCTGATCTGAGAACCGAGCCAGAGACGTAGATCCTTGTAGCGGAACTCTGATATGAAACAAAACTCGAAGTCCTCTCTATCTGATTAGCATCCCTAAGCAGCAACTAAAAGGTTTGATGGAAGAGGAGAGGAGAAAAACACTCTTACCTGTCCTGCTAGAAGAACCAGCAGGAGAGGCCAACCGCGGGTGATCATCAACCACAGGTGATGACGGCAGCATGGAGGAAGGAGACCACTAACATCATGGTGAAATGCTAACCTGAGTCAATGTGATCGGGGGCTGGGCAAGCAAGTTGAACCACACAAGTCAAGCAAGCCGAGGAGATCACGTAAACGTGATCAGGGGCCGGGCGAGCAAGCCAAGCAGAGCAAGCTGAGCCAGTCTCTAAACACGATCAGGGGCTGGGCGAGCGGGACCGAGACACCAGGCTGGGAACCTGACAGAGCACTATTTTAGAACTGATCGAGCACTCACAACAGTATGGCAGGAAGAACCAAGACACTTGCTTGTCTTGGTTCTTTCTCTCGCCCTGTGCCTAAACCAGGATGGTGAGAGGTCTCTCTGACACCAGTTCGAGATGCAAGAGACTTCGAAGATTCTTAAGCACTCAGTGTGACTCAACAGTCCCTGAAACAGCACCAGTCTAGATGCAAAGCCCCCAGAATGGCGACAGGAGCACAAACCGAAGTCTGTGTGCCTGCGACTCCTGAAATGCAAGACCTGGGCTAGCGATTCAGTTCCTGAGCCCGGAGGCCGGGAAGAGCCAACGAGAGATCCAACTGTCTCCCCATGAAGGGAGGCAGCCCCTTAGAAGCCCCATCATGGTACTTCTTAGGAGAGGGAGAGGCAGCCTTCCTCTTCTTCGGCCAACAAGCCTCAGAAGAAGAAGAAGGGGGGAAGACAGCGGAAGACGAAAGATAAAGTTGAAGAAGACGGCTGCATCTCACAGGACTTCCTCCTCGATCTCTTCGACATTTTCTACAGGATGGTGGTAAGGAAACACATGAACCACTGGGGTAACTAAATCAGGAAGTGTAACGGGAGTGGCCCAGGTGACAGGAACACCAGGAGCAACAGGAGTGACCAGGGTAGCTGAGGCAGGAGACATGACAGGAGTGGCCTGGCCAGTGAAGCTTCAGGAACGTCAGCAGCAGCGACAGGGGCAACCAGGCAACTGGGGCAGGAGGCACAGAAGGGGCAGGAGGCACAGAAGGAGCAGCCTGGTGACTGGCCACCAGGAAAAATGCAGCAAAAGACAGGAGGCACAGCAGGGGCAGAGGGGACCACAGATACGACAGGAGGCAGTGGCACAGCATACAGGAGTGCCAGAGAACGAACAGCGGTTGGTCCCCCTGGTCAGGGCACAGTGTTGACACCTACGTGAGGATCTTAGCCATTACCGTCACCATGGTCGTCGTTGAAGTATCCACTGTATGAGGGCAGCCTTCCTGCCACAGGGGAACTTAAGCTGCACCTTACAATGCTCACTGTCAACCTGGAGGAAAGAAGCAAAGAATATTAGTAAAGGGAGACTCCTCTTGCTCGAAGGGGGATTGTCCTACGAAGGGAGAGGAGGCACCTGAGAAGAGGTTGCCTGACACCCCCCGACCCCGCCGATCTTCGCTTGACAAGTGAGCGAAATGGACAAAGGAGAAATAGCCAGAAGGGAAGCTACCAGAAGGAACAAAGGGGCAGTCATCCAGGGCGCTGTCAGAGGTGAACAACCTTTCGACTACGCCTGGCAACCCCCTTCCGATCAAGTTCCTCCTGGCAAAACTGCCCACAGCACAGGCAACGAAGAACAACACTTACAGAAGACAGAAATTTACAATCACGCTCCCGAACAGGGAGCAGAGGGCATGAGACCCAAATGATAGGGGAGCAAAAATTTACGGCCCTGGCCACAGACCCCAAGAAACACACTGGGGAAAGATGGCCTTACCTGAAGGTTATCAAAATCATGGGTTTCTATATTAAATAATAACAAACACAATACAGTACAGTATATAAACAAAACAACACAAAAGAGGTTAAGGACAATCAGGCAGAGAACTCCGAAAACACGTCTGCACAGCATGACGGCCGAAAGCAAACTGGAATGTTTATATCCGGGCAGGCAGGACTCCCTCCTACCAGACGGTAGTTACCGCCTAACCACCTTGTTCAAGAATTTTAACGGCTGTTTCCAGCTTCGCTGTACGTAATTCCTAACATAAAGGACCGATGGTTTGTATATTGTGTAGGAACAATGACTTTTTATAATAAAATACTGTAATGATATTTTTATAATAAAATAAAGTTTTACATATACAGGCAGTCCCTGGTTATTGGCGGGCTCTGTTATCGGCAATCAGGTTTTACGGTGCTTGTCTAGCGACGAAAATCAGCCATTTTCGGTGCCAAAAATCACCAATTTTCACTTATCAGTGCCGATACATACCTAACAGAGGCGCCAAGAAGCTCCAACAATCGCCGATTTTCGGTTATCATCACACCGCAGGAACGAAACTCTCGCTGATAACCGGAGACTGCCTGTACTTACCAAGTAATTACATAGCTATAGTTTCAAACTATCGCATCAGTCTAAATTCAAAATTCTTGCTACTGCTTATATTGTTTAGTGTAGGTGACTAGTCCCAGCCACTAACAGGAATACTAGGAACGACTTAGCAGACAACCTCTTTCTGTTTATGCCCCTATGTCCATGTGAGGGGAGGGAGGGCTCCAATTTTGTAATTACTTGGTAAGTATATATAAAAATAAAATTTTTTAAAGCAAATTGTATTTTTCCCAATTATATAAACCTGAGGTCCTTTACATTAGGATTTACTTACAGCGCACAGGTTAGGCAACTGACTGCCGCTGGGAGGCGGGAGTCCTGCCTGCCCAGATGTAAACATTCCAATGCGCCTTTTGGCCCAGGTGTCAGATTGAGGGGTGGCATGAGGTGGGCATGAAAATGTAATGTAGAGGACCTCAGGTTTTTATAGTTAGGAAAAATGCATTTTTCTTTAAAAAATTATTTTGTGTAGTCTTCAAGCTTACAGCTTTCAGGATCAGTATTTTATTGTTTGTTTTTAAGATCTGATTCAAGTTTATCATAAATTTTGCCACATGAGCGAATTTGCAATCAATTTGGTTAATTTTTCTTTACCAAGTAGCATAGTACAATGTAAACGTTGCGTTCACTACTAATCCGATATTTTCGGTGATGAATACATATCTGCAGCCTTGAATTATGTTTCATATGTTTGTATGATGGTACTCTGTGTACTCCAAAACTTTTGTCAGTAAAGGATTAATTAAACATCTTATTATTACACATTCCTTTGCAGATCTGAAAAAAGTGTAAGGGCAGAATGTAGTAAGGAGAGAAATTGTGCTTTATTTTTGGTTGCAATGGGCCTTTTGGAAGAATGGACAACTGAGAATCGGCTCCAACCGTCCAGGACCTGGGAGCACCAGCGCCCGGCGCCAGCTCCCAATAGTCTGGTGCCAACTCTAACAGCATCCAATTTTTTCTTTCCTGCTACCAGCCCTCCTATTTTTCTCCACTTGCTCCCGCACCCGGCTCCCACGCTTCCTTCCCATGTCATTGTCAGTCATGTGTCTGGGTTAACAGAAGTTAACCTTGTAATAGTGAAGTGTTGTGCAGTGGAGGAGATGGTTAATCGTCCCCTGATGCTCCTAGACAAAGGTCCCTGTCAAACTCCCATGCACCAAGGAGGAGGCATACTGGAAGTCCAAGGGAGGTTGGGGGGTTTAATACAGGTAGTTGCTCCCTCAGTCGAGCCTGTTGTCCGGATGTATAGTGAAGAAGGTGGCTATCCAGCCCCTCGGATCTCCTAAACCCAGTCCCTGTCAGACTCCCCAAAACCTGGAAGGAGGCAAACTGACGGTCTATGGGAGTTCGAAGGGGTTTTGCCCCTGGGTAGTTGCCGCTCAGTCAAGCCTGTTGTCCACAGGTATGAACAGACAGCCACTGTAAAGTCTTCCAGGTGGAAGTGCATGTTTTGTCGTCTAGTAACCGGTTTGGACTCCAGTGCCAACAAGGGGCGTAGTTGGCGCTTTTCTAGTGCTTCTAGGCTATTGAAAAGGTATGCATCCACTGCTGAGTGTGCTTCGCCGCTTCCTCGTAAGCGGCCTAGTTGTTTGTCTCCTGAGCCTTTGGTGGTAGAGCTCCAGTATTTGGCTCCAAAGTGGTCTTACTCCTTTAAGAAGCATTCTGAGTGCCCAATGCAATCTGAGCGCCCAGCAGGATCAGAGCCCCCAGCAGGATCTGAGTGCCCAGTAGCAGTGCCGTTTCTAGCTATAGGCGGACTAGGCGATTGCCTAGGGCCCAAGCCACCGGGGGGTCCCCGGGGTAGCTTGGAAAATTTAAATTTCCCAAGCTACTCGGGGGCCCCCGATTCCCTTTGAAAATGTTTAATTTTCAAATTTAAAACTTGAAAATTTAAAAGATTTTATCATGTGCACCTTATATTATATGTATACCTATGACAATTTTCATTTATTAGCATTTGTGTAATTAATTGCAATTGTTGACACTACAGATTTCTGTGCTATATAATTAGTTAGACCCATCATTAGGTAAAAATGGTCGTCAAACCGAAATCTAGATAAGCAACCCATAGTATACTATAGACATTGTACTTTGAGTTTCAGTGGGTTTTAGTGCATTTGCACGCACTCATGTTTAAATGCCACCCTCCATTTAAATGACACGTGGTCGTTCTTGACTTCTGTCAAAACATTACAGATCGCAATTTCTTTATTACTTTTGGATTTTCTCATTTTTTTCGTGGTTTCTTGCGATGTTTACGTTTTTCGGATAGATAAATGTTTGTCCTCGAGTCATTTCATACCAAAGGCGGGTAGTTGCCAAGCAACTACTTTGTATCACATGTCGTTTCATATCAATGTTTCCACGAGAGTTTGGTTACATTTAGTCTGAGGTACCATGAATGACTGAATTCAAGAATTTTATTATATTCCTTCATTTTTCCTGATAATATTACTTAGTTCGATTCATTATACAGTTGTTCCAAGATGCCTAGGGAAAGGATACACATTTATGGGATGAAGCATTCAAGCAAAAACTTGAAACTGAAAAGAAAATCCTCGGTGAAAGTCCATCCATAAAACGTTCTTCTTTAGAACATAAATCGTATTCAGTGGAAAGCCTGTTGACACAACCAGTGGGAAGTACTGTATTATGCAAAGTGATTATATTGAAGGTGTGTTTAGAAAAATGGCCTGTCCATATTGTTGCGAAAATTCTGATATTGACGTGAAAATATTATATAAATTACTTGACTGTTACTATTTTGTTATGTGCAGAGGGTGAAATTATTATAAATGATGATATATGTAAATCAAGCTTTTTACCATTAACTTCTATGGTTGTTTATGTAACAATGTTGTTGGGGTTGGGCTACAATGGGTTTTCAAAACTGATTGGGTGCTTGAGTTTAGGGAAAATTAGTAATAAAACTCATGGAAGATGTGCTCAACGCATTACTGAATTGGCTGTAGCAAATGTGAGCAGTTTACTTATGAATACCATAGAACTTTTCAAGTATTATTTTGGTAAACATGGCATTGCACCTAGGAGAGACTTATTACATATGGATGTCTCATTTGATGGGTCCTGGCACAAGAGAACAGAAATGAGTCTCTCCACTCAAGACTGTGGAGATATTGTCCAAAACATAAAAATATTACCAAACAGATGCTGGACCTTGCTGCTGCACAAGCAGTTGCTAATTATAATGCAGGCTATAAGGCCAGTCACTTAGATACCTGTCTTGGCTTCCAGCGCACTAATATTTCATCATCATACCTAACCAAGTTAGATGAAAATATGGACTTGACATTCAAGAAAAATACCTCAGCAGAGAGGAGCTTCTAAAAGCTGAAGCTCATCAAGACCTATCTAAGGTCTTCCATGGGACAGGATCGACTCACTGGTCTTGCAATATTAGCATCAAACATGAGGTGGGCAAGGAGGTGTCATATGAGGATATCATTGATGACTTTGCGAATAAAAAAGCCAGGAACCATATATTTTGAGGACAATACATTGTTACTGTGAATAATGTGAATTATTAGTTATTTTTCTGATAAGTGTGTGACTGTGATGTTAATTAAGCATTATTTTAAGTGGTGGTTTTTTTTATATCTTTGCACTTTGAAACAGATGTGAAATAAATAAATGTGAAGTGTAATAGTTCCTTGCATCTTACTAGACCATCTAAAGGGCTAGGAATCGCTTCATCACAGTTTGACAAACCCCTCAGGAAAAAAGTTAAGTATACCTTAGTTTTACCAGGCCACTGAGCTGATTAACAGCTCTCCTAGGGCTGGCCCGAAGGATTAAACTTATTTTACGTGGCTAAGAACCAATTGGTTACTTAGCAATGGGACCTACAGCTTATTGTGGAATCCAACCACATTACAGTGAGAAATGAATTTCTATCACCAGAAATAAATTTTTGAACTCTTCATCAGCCAGCCGGGAATCGAACTCTGGCCCAGCTCCACCGACTCACCCAAGAAGAGCTAGAAAACCCTCTGGGATATATGAAGTACCTACCTACCAATCTATCTAGAGGCCCCAAACAGCATCTTGCCTAGGGCCCCCACAAAGCTAGAAACGGCCCTGCCCAGTATGATTGGAGCGCCCAGTGGGATCCAAGCTCCCAGTGGGGGTTCCGAGTGCCCAGTGTCTAAGTGCCCAGAGTTCAAGCACCCAGTGCCCGAGTGTTCTCCTGTGTCCGAGGATTCAACTGTGCCTGTGCATCCACCTGTGCCTATGTGTCCACCTGTGCCCAAGTGTCCACCTGTGTCTGTGTGTCCACCTGTCTGTTTGGCGCCAGCTGTCAGGCATCCAGCGCCACAATCCAGGCACCAGCCGCCACCTCTTCAGTATCAGACTATACTACTTTGCAGACAGGGACTTTTGTGTCATGAATTTATGAGCTTGTTGAAGAAAACTCCCACCTCTGGCATTTTCTTCATCCTCTAGAAGTCTCTCAGGGATTTGGGAGTTGACTTTCATTGAAAAGGGAGCAAGACTAGTGTCTTTTGTCTATCCCCCTCTGGTGTTTCAACGGAATTAGATCTTATCATAGATTGACAAAGGACCACTGGCTAAGTAGTTAGAGGACTCCCTAGTGTTCATTGGAAAGCTTCGCCTCGTTTTTCCTCTTAGTCCTGTTCTGTGCGGACAAGGGCAACTGAGATGGTTTTTAGAGATTTCTGCTTCTCTTTGGAAGCTCAAATAGAGAGCTCTAGTGCTGCTTTTCTTCTCTGAGAATCATAGTCACAATCAGTCTACATTTCCTCTTCCTCAATAGTCTGTCAAAAGAGTCAACTTTCTGGGTGTCAGTCTCAAGTCTCGGATTTTTTTGGCTTTTCCATCTGCAAGAAAATCAAGCTACTTTCAGATGGTCCGCTATTTTCCAGCCCCTTCTTTCTTACTCGGAACATTAGTGGATGAATCTGCTGGGGCCTCTGTAAGCCAACGAGATGTTTTCAAATTAGACAGACTTCATAGGAGGGTTTTGCAATCCTTCCTTTAGTTTTCATCCAATTCTGAGATTTATGGCACAGAAGTAAATGCCATAATGTTTTTGGTTCTTCACAGCCGCTGACGATACACAATGGCACTTGCCGTTCTCCATTTCTGTCAAGCAGTAAGGAGTCTAGCCTTAGCTCTCAGCCTTTCTGCAGTTTCGCTGTGGTTTTCATGTCTCTTCTTCGGTCCGTCTTCCATGGAAGACTTTACTTTGGCTCCAGTCAAGAGGAGAAAGCACATTGATCCCACTCGGTCCACCTCTTCCTACTGGCACCTGTTCCCGAACAGCTGGAATCAACTTCCCAGCGCCTGGCGCCATCTCCCTGGCTCCTGACACCAATTGCCAAACTTCTGACATCTGTGCCACAGCACTTGGCACTATTTAGTCAGGACAAGGCTCCCTCCGCTGAAAGCCCAGCTCCTGCTCATGGACTATTTTTCTGCTTACAGTATTGCATCAGACTGCAGAAAATTTCGTCACACCTGGTTTTGACAGGTCTCTGTTATCCTGTGACCAGGTTTTTGTGTGTGTTATGGATTTTTCAAGCAAGTCCAATAAGAGTCAATCCTACACGTATGTCCTTGTGTCCACACAGCTGTCAGCAATCAACAGGATTGGCAACTAGTCCGCTCAGTTGTCCATGAGTCTGCACGATGATATACAAGTTCACTCCATTGCTTGAAGTCCGTAGAATTGGCTACGAGTCTGCATGGCCCACAACTCCCTTTCTCTTTTCGGTTAGAGAATGAAGTTTAGGAATGGGATGAACCAGACAGTCTAGTCATCCATTCTTCCAGCTTGGGGATCTAGGCTTCAGCCTCTAAGGCACATGGTTTCTCTCGAGTCCTCGCTCTTACAGTCATCTTCGTTTTCTGACCATGAACATCAGTTTCCTGAATGTGTCCATGTATCCCAGGACAGCTGACATCCTTGTTTCCCTTCGAAGGAATGCTCAAAGGTGTTGAACACAAGACCAACTGGGACAGGGAAATACAGCCAGATACTGTTGTTTTTTCCCATAGGCCTGGATTTAACCCTTTAACGCCGAAGCCCTATTTACAAAAACGTCTCCGTATGCAATGGCGTTGGTGAGTTAGCGCTAAGCGGAAAAAATTTTTTAAAAAAATCACAGCACGCTTAGTTTTTAAGATTAAGAGTTCATTTTGGCTCATTTTTTTGTCATTGCCTGAAGTTTAGTATGCAACCATCAGAAATGAAAAAAATATCATTATCATATATAAATATTGGAATATATGACAGCAAAAAAAAAAACTCGTATATAATTCTATACAAATCGCTGTAAGCAAAACGGTTAAAGCTAATGAGTTCATTTTTTTAGTTGTATTGTACACTAAATTGCGATGATTTTGGTATATAACAAATTTTAAAATGATCAAAGCAACACAGAGAAAATATTATCACAAAATGATGCATGAATTAAGTAAAAGCGCTGGACGTAAAAAATTTTTTTCAAAAATTCACCATAAATCGAAATATTGTGCTAGAGACTTCCCGTTTGTTGAAAAATGAAGCTAATTGATTGAATATTACTAGACTGTAAATGTTTTAGCTTACAATTGCAGTTTTCGACCATTTCGGTCAAGTTAAAGTTGACCGAAAGTCGAATTTTTTCTATTTATTGTGATTTATATGGAAATATTTCAAAACTGATAAAAGCTAAAACCATGAGTTATTTTTTGTTGTATTGTACATAAAATTGTGCACATTTTCATATATAAAACTTTATGTAACGACTAATATAAAGTGGTGCAAATATTACGACAACGAGACGAAAGAATTTCTGAGATGTTTGGCCGAGTTACCGCTCAGACGTAAGGAAAATGTTTTTTTTAAAAATTCACCATAAATCGAAATATTGTGCTAGAGACTTCCAATTTATTGCAAAATGAAGTTAAACGATGAATATTACTAGAATGTAAGAGTTTTAGCTTACAATTGCGTTTTTTTACCATTTCGGTCGAGTTAAAGTTGACCGAAGGTTGAAATTTTGGCAGTTATTGTGATTTATGTGAAAATATTTCAAAACTGATAAAAGCTACAACCATGAGCTTTTTCCTGTTGTATTCTACATGAAATTGCACACATTTTCATATATAAAAGTTTATGTAACGACTAATGTAAACGATGCAAACATTATGACAACATGACGAAAGAATTTCTGAGATGTTGGCTGAGTTACTGCGCGCAGAGCGTAAGGAAAAAATTTTTTTCAGAAATTCACCATAAATCGAAATATTGTGCTAGAGACTTCCAGTGTGTTGCAAAATGAAGGTACATGATTGAATATTACTAGAATGTAAGAGTTTTAGCTTATAATTGCGTTTTTACCATTTGGTCGAGTTAAAGTTGACCAAAGCTTGAAATTTTGGCAGTTATCATGATTTATATGAAAATATTTCAAAACTGATAAAAACTACAACCATGAGTTATTTTCTGTTGTATTCTACATGAAATTGCGCACATTTCCATATATAAAACTTTATGTAACGACTAATATAAAACAGTGCAAACATTACGACAATGTGACGAAAGAATTTCTGGCGTGGACGTAAGGGAAAATTTTTTTTCAGAAATTCACCATAAATCGAAATATTGTGCTAGAGACTTCCAATTGGTTGCAAAATGAAGGTAAATGATTGAATATTACTAGATCGTAAGAGTTTTAGCTTAAAATTGCGTTTTTTTACCATTTTGGTCGAGTCAAAGTTGACCGAAGCTTTAAATTTTGGCAGTTATCGTGGTTTATATGAAAATATTTCCAAACTGATAAAAGCTACAACCATGGGTTGTATTTTGCTGTATTGTACATGAAATTGCGCACATTTTCATATATAAAACTTTATGTAACGGCTAATATAGAACAGTGCAAAAATTACGACAAAATAACGAAAGAATATATGACATTTTCGGCTGAGTTACCGCCCATGCGTAAGAAAAAAGTTTTTTTCAAAAATTCACCATAAATCGAAATATTGTGCTAGAGACTTCCAATTTGTTGCAAAATGAAGGTACATGATTGAATATTACTAGAATGTAAGAGTTTTAGCTTACAATTGCGTTTTTCGACCATTTTGGTCGAGTCAAAGTTGACCGAAGGTTGAAATTTTTTGTAGTCGACGTACGGTACGTCCACTTGGCACCCAACAGACAATTTTAGTCGACATATGATACGTCCAATAGGCGTTACAGGGTTAAGTTAGACATGCAGTGATGGTTGTCTGGACTTAGTCTTTGAGAAGGGAAGTTCCTTCTCTGAGACTAGGCTTAGTCTTCTGCTCAGCGCCTTCATCTAGGTTTGGGAGCCCGCTTGAGGGACCGGGAGGTTTCCAGAGTGTGTACCCAGAAGAACGGAGCCTGTATATATTTGTCAGAGAGATGAAGTGATTCGTTTGGGGCTTCAGTGCTTCGTGACGCTTTTTCACTCCTAGACTGTGGTAATTCATTTAGACAAGACCACAGTCCTAACCTTATTATATTAACAAAGAGGCTCTCGCACTCATGCTCTCTCCACCATCAGCAAGAGAGCTTTTACTGTGGACAGTCAATAGAGTTTTCTAGTCACTTGATTTTTTCAATCTAACTAAGTTCTGGGGGACAATCTGAGCCGTCAGAAGCCTGTTCTTACCGCTCAGTTGACCCTGAATCCCCTGGTCTGTTGGGTTCTGTGGATTTTATGGGGCAGACTGACTTTGGACCTGTTTGCCACCTTAAGGAACCTTCATCTTCCTCTCGTGTTCTCCAGTCTCAGTCCCTCTAGCATGGGCAGCAGACAACAAGCTTCTAGTTCAATCCATCTTGGACCCCTACATCTTTCCACCCTTCAACTTAGCCAAGGAAGTGCTGAACAATTTTCAGGCTCATCACAACGTTACGATGACCCTCATAGCCCCGTTCTGACCCACGATATAATGATTTCCAAACCTGCCACAATGGTTAGTGGACTCTCCAAGACTCCTTCCTCAACCCGTATCTCTCAGTCACCCTTACTTAGAAGAGATACCACCAAGGGTGGCTTGCTCTTACCTAGACAGACTTCACAATGCTTGGAAGCTTGTCAGAACATAAAGTTTTTTCAAGATGTACCACAGAGGCTATAGGTAGATGCAGAGTCAATCTTCTAGACCTGTCTATCAGACGGTGAGCGATTTCTGTAGATGGCATCTCAGTCTACTTGTTCTTTCTTCCGAGACATCTGTGACCCTAGGTGCGGATTGCCTCTTTTCTGAGAAGATCTAGAATCCCTTATATTCCATTACTGAGGAGTATCGAACTACACTCTCAGTAACACGGTTTGCTCATTTACCCTTGGAAGTTTAGCCATGAACAAGGACCCTTCCAAGACCTGGACCCGTTCTTTCTCCCTTAAGAACTTATGGAAGGGAAGACACTCTTGACAGCCGGAAACAGGACCAAGTACCCAGGAGTGTCCATCAAGCTCTTGTTATGCAAAGTTTGAAAACAGTGAATAAGTAACAAACCTCCAAGATGTGAAAGGAAGGAGGAGTTAGAGGATAGACTAAACAACCAACGAGATATAAGAAGAACTTAATGAAAAGGTCAGCAAAATTGACCTGATTTGTCCTTGCCAAAAGTGGGAGTTAAGATTGAACCATTAAGAGTAAAGTAGACGTCCTCAAGGAGGCGGAGTTTTATTCAACATAGGTCCAGAGTTCATTCTGATCAATTTTTAGCCAGAGTTACTTGAAAACCAAATTGGGTAGGATTGTGTCACTCGCTCCTCTCTTAACATCAAGAAATTTCTAAGTCCAGTGTGGCTGGCCGTGTGAAATATTTAGTGTTAGAATAAAACCTAAAAAAGTGCCCGGTGAATACTTACCCCCTCCTGAAATAAAATAGAAAAAATATTAATAGACAATTTCAACCTAACTTACAAGGAGTCCCCTGCGTTACTATCAAGTGAAGTCTACAGACAGAAACGGAGTCATTCATATGTGGTGCAACGCAAAAACAAAAAAAAACTAAATATCATAACAAAAATTTGGTGGCAGTTTCGGAGGATTTCGCCCAGCGCACATTTGAAAAACATTAAAGTTCACGGCCCTAGAGAAATTTACAGAGAGTGAGCAGTGACGGCGCTAAAACTAACTCTCAATTTAACAGCGCAAATAATCTCAAGACGGTCTTCAGCACTAGAAACACCAATACAACATCAACACTGTAGCAGAAGGGAAACGAAGCAGAACGAAATATTCCAAGAAGCAGTGAATCTTTTTGCGTCGATCGGAATGAAAAATTGACAGCGGTAAATCTCTGCCTAGTTTGAAACTTCCGAACATTCGCATAAGATCAACCAGAAATTCAGTTTAATAATTATATATGACCATAATAAGAACAATAGTAATAATCACGGCATAGAACAGCGGTGATTTTTATAAGAAAACGAAATTTACGAAAGAAAGAATCAGCAACTCGCCCTATACTACGCCGATCGCAGAAGCGGAGAAGACCAAAACAAACTGTGTTGGCGGACGTATGAAAGTCGCTAATATCTACGTCAGTTCAGTGAACTTTTCTATCGTGTACGGACTTAAATACACGAAATTCCCAAAATTTTTGGTCGCTAAAAGGGAGACTTAGCGAAAAGTAGCGGTAGCAGAGCAGTGACGACGACGGCGACGAATGAGAGCGGAAGACGGCGACGAAAGAGAGTGAAGAATTCGGAACGGCGATAAAGTTTAGAAGTCAACGCGTTGATAACCGCGTCTTCAATCTCAGGAGAAAAAGGAAGTGACGCCTTCAATCAACAATTTGAAGGGATTCCAAAATTTTTCTTCGCCAAATTCAGCAAGTACGGACTGGAAGTCGGCCGAGCTGTGCCGAATTATCGCTGGATGCTAACGACAAATTGCGCTCAATGTGCAATCAGCGCGATCTTCAAGTGCAAGGCGACACGAAGCTAATTGAATAGTAAACATTCATTCCTAGTATCGGGGAATTATCAAGAAAATTTTTTTTTCTCTGTGAATAATTAAATTTTTTTTGTGTGCGTGAAATTTTATATAATTATTTTTCCTGCAGTGCGCAAATAATTTTTTTTAACATAAATAATTTAAGTAAATTATTTTTTTTTTAATAATATTCTGAATAATATTTCCTTATTGTTGTACGAAGGAAATAATTTTTTTTTTTCATATTTAGTAATTTTTTTTTTTACGAAATAGAAATTTTCGTTCACTTGGTGATAGAGACAATTCTGTTTAAATAATTCTATCATAATAAATTTTTTTGTTAAACACTTGGCGCAGCATTTTGCAGTGGAACCCAAACAATTGTATACATAAATACTAATATCAGACTTTTTCAGATTGTGAGAGAGTCCTATGAAGGAATGAGTTAGGAAAAATTTGAATTTTTTTGTATAGAGGATACAGTCAACTCAGCAAACATGCAATTGAAGTAAGTACCTGATTCTCAAATTTTTTTTTTTTCAATTTTTCATTCTTGGAATCATTGAATATTTTATGAATTAATATGAATAACACTTTGGACGAAGTTATTTCCCGACTGCAACAGACAAGAAGCGAAGACCAGACTCCATATAACCTAAGACCTGTACCTGAACGACTTTCTAGACCAATTGATCCTAGTAATACTAGACCCAGACGTTCTTAGTCAAGGTCCCCACTTAGTTTACCGAGTGCGCCTAACCCTTCAGTTGTAACCACTAACCCAATAACTTCCATTGTACCTAGAAATCCCAACATGGCGCAAGCCGCCGTAATAACCCAAGCCACTAGATTTTGTGGAACGGTAGACCCAAGTAATGTAGATAAAAGTAGATTAGAAGAATATGGTGTAAATCGATGGATAGCAGACACAGAAAGCAGAATTTCAGCTGCTGGTATCACAGATGAGAGAAAGAAAATAGATGAAGCACTCTTGTATGTTAGTATGGAACATGGTGATGCACATACAGTTCTTCATTCAGTACTTTTAGGAATATTACTCTGTTTAACGAATTCAAGAAACAGTGCTTACAGTTTTGGCAACCAGAAGCACAGAAAGATCCATGGTATAACATAGGAACTTTCCATCATCAGAAATATGAGGGTAATCACTTAGTTTTAGCCACTAGAGTAGAAGAAGCTATAGATAGAGTGACGACAGATATGAAAGCTGTAGGAATTGTTGTTGGAAGGAAGGATGAATTTGATGATGATGAAACAGATTTAGCTAGTATATCCAAGGTACTTAGATATATGTCATTAGGACCAATCTACGATGCTTTGGGTAAGGAAGAAAGAGTAGCCTTAAAGAAGTACTGTGATAGGAAGCCAAATGATGGAATTGTACAAACTTTGATGTACATAGAAAGGAAAGTAAAACAGAATTCATCAAGTAGTAGTGCAGATTTTACGGGAACCGTAGCTAGTGGAAACCCAAGAAATAATAGCAATCAGTCCAATAGAAACCAATCAGGGCAAGCTAGGTCTAGGTATCAGGAAATAGAAATTCGTTTGATAGAAATGGTGGGAACAACAATAGGAGATTTAATCAATCAAATAGAAACAATCAAGGTAGGCTGCCAAATAGAGGTAACAATGGGAATACCACTGGAACTAATGGAAATAACAGTGGAAATAACAGGACTCCTGGACAGAGGGGAGCTAGTCAAGGCCAAAATTCAGGGAATAATAGGCCACAGTTCAATAGGCAGAGACAAAGTTGTGGAAATTGTGGTTATAACAACCATACAACACAGAATTGTAGAAGAAACAAATGGTGTTCGAATTGCAATAAGACAGGACATTTGATCCAAAACTGTTGGTACAACAAACAGGGAAATTCTCAGGGTCTCAAAATAACCAAAGTACTCAGCCTAATAATCAAAATACCTCCCCAGTAACCCAAATCAAGGGGATTCTCAGTGACAATCACAGAGAGTGCAGCAGAAAGGTCCATCCTTACAGAAAGAAATAGTGACAGTGAATAAGGATGTGTCCCCAACAGACATTACTCGAAGTAATGAAATAGTGTTTTCTGTAAAGAATTTTAATACGTGTCAGGAAGAGTTGCCTATCATACAAGTACACTTAGAAGGTGTACTGAGTTCCATATTGTTGGATACAGGCAGTACTGTAAGTATCATAGATAAAGGCACTTTAACAAAACATATAGGTTGTGAGCTTTCCCAAATGAGAGAATCCTATAGGACCATAAAGGGGATCGCTGGAAAGCAAATAAGGGCTATAGGCAATGTCAATTTAGAGATAGAAATTCTAAATAAGAAATACAGGGAAGAGTTTGTGGTGTTGGAAGAGAAATATTTTCCAGCTCAAGCTCTATTTTCCTTCCAGGCTATGAAAAGATGTGGAATTACACTAGATTGTAGCAATGGAAGAATAACTATCAAGGAAATTGATAGAGGAAATGTTTGCTCTCTTGAAGAAGAGGAACAGTTTCAGATAAACTTGATCACTTTACCTGAGACAGCCTCATCTGAAGAAGTAGACATCCAACAGATAGAAATAGAATTTAATGCTAACCCGGGTAGGACAGTGTGTAGAAATTCAATGATAGAAGAAATAGGAGAAGATAGACAAACTACTTTTAAAAGCCTAGAAGCCACTCAGGAGGAATTCTCAGATAGCAGGTATGAACCTGATAACTCAAGTGCACGACAAGTAGATACCTCCGAAGAACTTAGTTCTTTTTCCCAACCTGACGATCCTGACACGCTAATAGATTGTAGTCACTTAATAATAAGAGAAGATACGGAAGAGAAGTATCTCAATGAGGTGTTGCTGTTAGGCAACCTAAAAATGACAGAGATAGGTTCTGTGATACCACAAGATGAAAGTTCAGATGATACTGATGTCTGTTACACTGCCGATGCACAGAATGCAGAAGAGATCTGCTTAGTTAGTACTGCCGATGATAATCTTGTAAAACTCAAATTAAACAATAGCGTTATACTGCATCCACAAGGTCTGACAAAGGTTTGTCTTAGAATTGTAACAGATAAAAACCTAGGTGATACAGATGTGTTATTAGTTAATGAAGACTTACCAGACTTTGTGAAAATGGACAATTCCTAGTAAGACTTAATGGTGGAAATTGTACGACTTATGTGTATAATTATTCTGACAAGAGACTAGAATTGCATGCCGGCATAGAATTCTGTAAGGGAATTGTGATTACTAACCCTTTACTAACCCTAAGTGAAAAAGCATTTGTCTCTGTAGCTGACACAAGAGTTAAATTAGAAGGGGAAGTAAATAATACAGATTTTCCTCATTGTAGGGACAGGTTAATACAGATATTAGAGAAATATAGGAGTGTTGTAGCAGTAACAGGAGATAAGTTAGGAAGGACAGATGTCCTGCAGCACAAAATAGTCATAGAAGATGGTGCTAGACCTTTTATATACCTAACTACAAACTTCCAATAAGTCAAAGACCCATTGTAGACGAGATGGTTGAAGAGATGAAGGAAGATGGAGTTGTAATACCTTCTAAGTCACCTTATAATTCACCTTTACTGCTAGTTCCAAAGAAAGACGGTACATGGAGGATGGTAATTGATTACCGTAAATTGAATTCCCACACCATCCCTGATCGAATGCCAATGCCAGTCATTAATGACATGTTAGCTCAATTAGGAGGTGCCAAGGTTTTTTCTAGCCTCGATTTACTGAGTGGATATTGGCAAGTTCCTCTCGATGAAGAATCCAAGCATCTCACGGCATTCAGTACTCACAAAGAACATTTGCAATTTGAGGTAATGCCGTTTGGTCTTACTTCAGCTCCTTTAACGTTTGTACGTTTAATGCTGCAAATCTTGGGAGATGTTGAAGACGTATCGGTTTATCTTGATGATGTAATAATTGCTAGTAAGGATGTAGAGAGTCATTTCAAGACAATAGAATTAGTATTAGATAGGCTCAGAAAGGCCGGTTTAAAGGTAAAAATTAAGAAATGTCAGTTTCTGAAGAAATCTCTAGAATATCTAGGACATGTTATCAGTGAACATGGTTTGAAAATGCAAGAAGGAAAGATTAAGGCTATTGTAGACTATCCAGCCCCAAGAAATTTGAAGGCACTAAGAAGATTCCTAGGTATGGTAGGATATTATCGACCTTTCATAAAGGGATTTGCTACCATAGCAAAACCATTAACTGAGTTAACTAGGAAAGATGCTAACTATGAGTGGAAAGATGAACAGGAAGCAGCGTTCAAAACACTAAAGGATATGTTGATAACAGATCCTATCCTAGTTTATCCAGACTTCGAGAAGGAATTCTACTTAGCCTGTGATGCTTCAAGTACAGGACTAGGTGCCGTCTTGATGCAAAAGGATAAAACAAGGATGAGGACTGTATACTATGCCAGTAGAGTTTTGAATGCAGCTGAAAGAAATTACAGTACAACAGAAAGGGAATGTTTGGCATTAGTCTGGGGATTACAGAAATTTAGACACATTTTGCTAGGACATAAAATTAATGTTCTTACAGATCATAAACCCATTTGTGATCTTTTCAAGAAAAGGGCTTTTACCAATAATATGAAGTTCAATAGATGGTTCGTTAGCGTATTAGAATTTGCCCCAGAATTTAGATACATACCTGGTAGATATAACACATTAGCTGACGCCTTATCTAGATCACAAGAAGAGAACGAGAAACAAATTACCACTCATAATTTCGCCTTCAGTTGTCAAATCACAGACTTAGATTTAGACAAAGTTCGTCAAGAACAACAAAAGGATTCTAGAATAAGGGAAGTAATTGGTAACCTCTTGCAAGGTGAGAAAAATTCAGAGTTTCAATTGATAGATGGGTTATTGTACAAGACTTCAGACGAACCAAATGCTTGTTCACGTTTGTACATTCCTAATACACTAATACAAGACGTTTTAGAACTAACCCATTCATACAAGTTATCAGGACATCCTGGAATTAAGAAAACATGTAGAACAATCACTAGAAACTATTTTTGGCCTCGATGTAGTGAAGATGCTACTCGATTTGTTCAGAATTGTACCCTATGTAATATACATAAGGGGAATGTCAACGTCAAGGCTCCTCTGGAAATGTATCCTTCAGAATTAAATCCTTTTCAAGTAGTCACAATGGATTTCTTAGGTCCATTCCCGAACACCATCAGAGGAAATAAACAGATTTTAGTTTTCATTGACTATTTGACCAGATACGTAGAAATTGTTCCAACTAGAAACAGAGAAGCATCAACGGTGGCAGAAGCCTTTAAGTCTAGAATTATAACCAGACATTCATGTCCTCAAGTTTTGCTCTCAGACAATGCTGCTGAATTTACTAGTGACATTCTAAACGAAATTGTGTGACTTTTATGAAATACAGAAATGTCAAATAACAGCATATAAGCCAAGCTCAAATGGAGCAGTAGAAAGAACAAATCGCAAGATAAAGGATGTTCTGAAAACATTGGTAACCCCTAGCACTGAAGACTGGGACTTGACTCTCGAAGACATACAATTTACTCTAAACAACACAGTAAATGAATCAATAGGAGAAACTCCTCATTTCCTATTGTATGGCTACCAAAAGAGAATGCCAAATTCACTTTTGGATGATGCACCACCCAGACGTACGTACAACTACGAGGACTATATTGCTTGGAAGACAAGACGTACGTACGAGACCGTTAAAGTCACCAGGGCTAGATTAAAGGAGTTACATAAAAAATCTAGTAAGTATTACAATAACAGATCCACCATACCCTCGTTAAAGGTAGGACAACAAGTTTATGTACTCAATCATGTTCTTGAAGGACCTAATATTAAAGTATCACCAAAATTTCGAGGTCCATATAGAGTTTTAGAAGTTTTGAAGTTGAATAAATTCAAGTTAATGCATGAAATTACCTTGAAAGAATCCATTGTACATTGGAACCACATTAAAGTAGTTCATTCAGAACCTTGGTCGTCTACCCAGTTAAAAGATTTGTCCAATAAAGATAAGATAGATAATAAAATAGAATCTTCAATGACCCCAAGGTATAATTTGAGAAGAAGGTAATGGCAAGTGCAATGGTAAACAAATGTAGTTGATAAGATTTTTACTGCTTAATAACATTATTTCAGCAAATGGATTGTATGGTGGTTGGCAGTGAGTCAAATTGTGAACTCACTCGTACAACTAAGGAAGGAGCCATCATCAAGGAGCATGGCAAGGTTAAGATGATACAGGACCTAGCCATTGTTAAGATCCAGACGGACTCCATTATCGATCAGAGAGAGCAGTTAGTCCAGCTGAGCAATCAGATACAGGCAGGATTACAAAGTGTCCAAGATAGAAATTTGTACGACATGCTCTCCAAGTTGCAGAGGGACATCGATAGTGTTATGCCAAGGAAAGTAGTAAAGCGATCACTCATACCCTTTATAGGCGTCGCTTTACACAATCTCTTTGGAGTGGCGACCGATGGTAATGTTGAAAGGCTAAAGGAAAGAGTGGCACAACTTGAAAATTGGGCTTCTGAGCAGGGCACTGTCTATAATAAAGTAATAGGAAATGTCAATCAAAATCAGAAAATGATCACAGTGCTGAAAGAATTTGTGAATAGTGCCCTCCATAATGTTTCATCAGAAATTGCTAGAATCCATCAAACAGAAATGATGGAGCAACTGCTCATAGAAACAAGTAATTTCCTTCTGGAATACAAGGAATTACTCAATGCAATCATGATGGCAGGTAAAAACCTGCTGTCGCCTTTTCTGATAACCCCTAGTGAAATTGAAGCCATTATTCAGAAATGTGTTGTGAACAATCACTTGAAGCCACTAGTAGAAAATATAGTGGACTATTATGGCCTGATAACAGTGAAAGTGATAGCCAATCAAATCATACTAGTGATCCCTTTCAACAATCCAGACGTCAACTCATTGATGTCAGTCTATCCATTCCCAATGGTAGTAGATAATAAGTCCATTGTACTAGAAGGAACAGTTCGACACTTTGCCTTGCAGCATGATTCTTTCCTAGTGACTGAAATTCCCGAACATAAATTCAGGGAATGTCATGCTTAATGATGGTGTATATGTTTGTAACATTGTGAATTTCTATGAACCATTGAGTGCTCTTCATTGCCTAGATGATCTTGTAAACAACAAGAATGGTAAGAACCATTGTAAAAATATACCGTTTACCAGAAACTTTCAAGGCATTAATTCGTTTACAGAAACTTTAATCATTGATGATGAAATTTTTGTGTTCTCAGCAAACAGATTGAATGCTAAGATTGACTGTAAGTCAAACAAAACAGAAGTAGTTTTCATTAACGTACACTCATTTTCATCTGCTTGTGAATTGGTCATTTTACATAATTTGTATTACAAACCTACAGTCTTCACGACATACAGTTTGAATTTCAGTAAAAGTGTACATCAGTTTGCAGTTATTAACGAATTTCAACTTTCAGAACTGGAATTGGAGACATTCACAAAGCTAGAAGAGGTTCATACTTTCTTTCATACATATAAGACCGAGATTTCTCCTATCATGTCATTCATAAATGTCATTCTTTTGGTACTGTTTGCTTTCATTTCTTTTATAATTGTCAGGAAATTGATATTGAATAAGCTTACCATAATCAAGGACATGATGGACAGAATCCTTCCTAGAGAGTGATAGCGTTTACCATTGACTTGCACTTGAACATTTGATGATTGATTTTTTTTTTTTTACAATTTATGATTGATAACCAGAGAGTAATAGGCATTTGATATATTTACTTTGCATATAATTTTCTGCATTTAGTTTGAGTATTTGATATTATAATTCATGCTTATATTGTTTGTGTTAGCACTATGATGCATTATAATATTTCTTGCATTTATTGCTTGTTAATAGAAATTATTGAAATTGAAGTAATTGACTATAGTCAAGTTGAGTTTGGTTATCTACTTGCTTTGTAATTGTCAAGTTGGTTGGCAGAGGTAAGATGTTGTTATCTACTTGCAGTGATTGTTATGCAGTGAATGACAGTGATGTATGCAGTGATGATTTATACAGTGAATAAGTATGAGATTCACTGATCGGGATTAAGAAGAGAGAGAGAGAGAGAGACGATGTTGATAGTTTAAAATGATGAGTCATGGACCAAGTAAATTTGAAGACTAACCATAACAAACCTCCAAGATGTGGGAAAGGAAGGAGGAGTTAGAGGATAGACTAAGAAGTGAAAAGGTCAGCAAAATTGACCTGATTTGTCCTTGCCAAAAGTGGGAGTTAAGATTGAACCATTAAGAGTAAAGTAGACGTCCTCAAGGAGGCGGAGTTTTATTCAACATAGGTCCAGAGTTCATTCTGATCAATTTTTAGCCAGAGTTACTTGAAAACCAAATTGGGTAGGATTGTGTCACTCGCTCCTCTCTTAACATCAAGAAATTTCTAAGTCCAGTGTGGCTGGCCGTGTGAAATAGTTTAGTGTTAGAATAAAACTTATGAAAAACCGTGCCCGGTGAATACTTACCCCCTCCTGAAAAAGTAGAAAATATTAATAGACAATTTCAACCTAACTTACCGAGTCCCCTGCGTTACTATCGCATTCTGACTACATTTTAGTGAAAGCTAAGGACATCAGAGCACCTTCTGCCTCATTAGCTTGAAGGCACAAGATGCCCCTTACTTTTGTTCTGCAATAGACCTACTGGTTGTGTAATTGTTTTTCACTTCCCACGGCTTTTACGAAGTTAAAACAGTGTTAATATTTTGCAGTACCTTGTGACCAGCACGATATCGCAGAAGGAAGCATAGGATTTTCTCCTATCTCTTCACCTTGGTGTGGTGTCGATTTTGGAGGAGCCGGGTGGTTACAATGTACCTGGGGCACCCACCACACTCAGTGGATGGGTTGTGGTTTTTTTATTTCAGTGTGGATGACATTGTTGTCTGGTTGTTTTTTGTGGTACTGCACCCAGGGCAAGGGCACTTGTTTTTATATTATAATGCTTTGGCAGTCTTGAGAGTACTCCTCAGCTGCAAAGCTCTCGCTGAAATAGAGGCGCTCCACAACTTTACTGCCGCGCCACTACAGGTTGAGATGAACACCAACCAGAGGTAGTATTCTCCTGCAGTAGCTCTTTTGACTGATCAGGAACAACAAGTTTTGTCTTTAATGCTAGCAACTTTTCTGTTTCAAATTCATTACATGTCTTGATGTTTTGGGGTAGAATATGTCTGTGTATCCCACCTCCTGTCAATGTAGGATTCAGCTATGTAATTACTTGATAAGGTACTTATATAAAAATGACATTTTTATAATAAAATAAAGTTGTTCCAACACAATACACAAAGCATCGGTCCTTTACATTAAGAATTACTTACGACACAGCTGGAAACGGCCGTTGAACTTTCAAAACAAGGCGGTTAGGCAGTTAACTACTGTCTGGGTGGCAGGAGTCCCACCTGCCCGGAAGTAAACATTCCAATTGTTCCGACACAATATACAAACCATCGGTCCTTTACATTAGGAATTACTTACAGAGCAGCTGGAAACGGCCGTTGAACTTTCAAACAAGGTGGTTAGGCAGTTACCTACCATCCAGGAGGCGGGAGTCCCAACTGCCCGGATGTAAACATTCCAATTTGCTTTCAGCTATCGTGCGGTGCAAACGTGTTTCTTCCCTCTCTGCCCTGACTTCCATTGAGCTGTTTTTCCCGGTGGGATCTTTCTCTTTTTATTCTTTGTGTGGTTGCTTTGTGTCTGAAGTGCAAGCTCACGAGGGTAATAAATCTCGTAAGCCCGATTTCCCCCAGCGTGTGTGTCCTGGGGTGGGCAGGAAGAAGTGCAGTAGCTTTAGATCTAATGTTTATGCAGTCCCGCACGCCCTTTATTCCTCTCGCAGGAAGTGTATGTGTTCTAGAGACTCTGCTTGTTCCAAGTGTTGTTCCTGGTCGGCCGAGTAGTGGGCGAAGTTTGAGGGGAGGAAACAGTACCAGAGGAAGCCTTCCAAGGTGTTATCTGAGGGATATACGCCCCCAATGACTCCCTTGGCAGCTAACCCTTTGGGGTTGTTTCTCTCTCCCGGGATGACCTCTTCTCATCCCCGGGGTGAAATTTTCCCCTGGAGTGAGAGGAGACCCCCTCCACTAACCCAACTTTTTCCACTTCAGGTTTGGCAGTAGAGGCTTCCCTCGGGAAGCAGGCTAGTGATGTGACTGCAGCCTGGCTCCACCTGGGTCTTTCTGGCATTCCATCCTGGAGGGCTTCCTATCCCATCTGACTGGCGCTCTGGTGGTAACCCACGCTGCGGCTACCTCTATCACCAGTACTGTGACCATGACAGCCTTTGCTAAGATGCCGGTAACAGTCTCGTCTAACCTAGGGACCCAGGTGACTGCCGTGTTGGCATCCCAGCACGTACTGCCCCTGCCTCCTGGCTTCAGCATGGCTCCGCTGTCCAGCCCGTACCCTCTATGATGGTGACCTCCTCTGTGGCTCTCATGATGGTTCCTGCTCCTGCTGTTCCTGACTTCGCTAGCTCCCAGGCTATCCTGGCTGCTCCACCTGCTCCTGCTATCCCAGTCACCCCAGTCGCAGCTCCTGGCTTCTCTGGCTCCTGGCTCCTCCATCTGCCCAGGTTATTCCAGTCGCTGCTCCTGACTTTCCTGGCTCCTGCACTGTATTGGCTGCCCGGCTGCCCCAGTCACTGCATCCATAGATGACGTTCCTGCTGCCCAGGTCACTCCCGCTACCCTGGCCACCCCGGCTGCTCCCATGACATCAGCTGCTCCCTCTTGGAAGGGGGACTTGACTGCCATCCTGAACAAGATGACGAAGAAGAGGTCCAGGAAGGTGTCGTTGTCTTTGTCTTCATCATCATCGTCACCGTCTGCTACTTTCTCTCCTTCTCCTTTCAAGACTTGTCAGTCGAAGAAGAAGGCTGTCTCTTCCCCCCTAAGAATCCCATCTTGGAACTTCTAAGGGATTGCCTCCCTCCACAGGGAAGGCAGTGGGATCTCTCGTTGGATCTTCCTGACCTTCGGGTTGGAACTAAATCATTAACCCCTGGATCTAGCATTTTGGGAGCCGCAGGCATGCAGTCCTCAGTTTGCACACCCGCTGCTGTGCCTAAGAAGTCTGCTTCGAAGGCTGGCACTGTGTCGGGTGTTCGTTTGCTAGCCACTCCGAGTATCCAGGTTTCTAAGGAGACTCAGGTATCCCGAGCCAATATCGGAGAGTCCACTCACTGTAATGATTTGAGCACAGAATTGGAGAGTGAGCCAGGACATGCAGGTGTCATGGCTCTGCATGTTGGCACTGCTTCTAGTGCCAAGCCAGGTTCCAAGGTTGGTGCTTCGGTCTCTCGAGTCTGAGCATCTGGAGAGACAGAGGGGAGTCCCTTGTACAGTCTTCTCGCCAGCCAGCTGCTCGTTCGACTCCACCCAGTCCCCGATCGTGGCCTGGCTCGGTCAAGTAGAGCGCTCAACTCAGCTCACACTAACAGCTTAGCTCTCCTCGTTTCACCGAGGTAAAAACGCTTTCCTGAGCCCGGGTTGCCGTCATCACTGTGGGTTGATGCCCGCTCTTGGCCTGCTCCTCCTGCTGGTTACGCCAGCAGGACTGGCAGGGGTGCCCAATCCTCCTCACCTGTCCCCTCAACCTCCTGGGGTTTCCCTGGGAGGTGCGAATCAGATAGGAGGAACCCTGGAGAGTCCTCTCCCCAGAGTTCGGCTACAAAGGCATACGTTCCTGGCTTGGTCCTCAGATCGACTAGGTTGTACGCCCATGTAGTGCAGGAAGGATCCAAGGGGTCTGCTGAGGTTCTCCCTCCTGCTGGGAGAGTAGATCGGGAGGAATGCATCCTGGAAGGACTTGAGGGTCCTCTCCCCCAGGATGTGGACAACCCCGAAATACAGAGGACTTTTGCAGAGGTCATTGCACTGATCCGTCAGCATAATGACCTTCGGGAAGGGATCACGGCCTTGTCTGTTGATCGTCCATCGCGCCTCGAATCCTTCTGGGGTCCGAAAAGCGAACCGAAGTTTTTGGTGGGGCTTGCCGAGGGAGTCCTCAATCAAGTGAATAATCTTGTTTCTGGGCAAGAGAATTCACTTTGTTTGAAATGCTCGGACGAGCTGCTGACTCCTCCTCTGCCTCAACAAAGGCGCTTCTATACACCCTCAGAGAGGACATAGCCAATCAAGCAGATTGACCCAGACCTGGTGTGTATAGGCCCAGGTCTCTCGCTGCAGCAGCTTACTGCGGAAGGAGTCTCCCTTTCGCAGCAAGAATCAGCGACCCAGGGAGCCACTGCTACGGTGGCTCCCCAGGCAGTCTCCTGGCTTGATTTGTGGTCATTCACAGTATCCAAAGTAGCTGCCTCCTCGGGTGCTATTGTGCCTGGGGAAGACTCCGCTTTCAGGAGGCTGTGCCAGTCTGGAGGTAGAGCCATTCCTTACCTTGTCCACCAGATACTGTAGCAAACCTGTGGGCAAACCTGGTGTCATAGAGAAGAGATGCAGTCATTTCTTGTTTCACCCAGGTCTGTAGGTCCCGACTCAGCAAGGACCCTACGAAACGGACCGTTGATGGGTTCTGCCTCTCTCTCCTAGAGAGTTGGTAGATGCTGCAGTGAACAGGCGTCGGGCCAAAGACAGTGACCACCTTGTCCACCAGGCAGTGGCCAAGACCCCTGGGTCTTTGCTCTCCACTGCACCTGGCCTTCGGGTCAGGCTAGCACATAAATCTTTCCAGTTCGGTAAAGGGGGCAAGGCAAAGAAGAAGGGGAAACGCTAGAGGCGGCGTTCCCCTCCAGCTGCTGCCAGTGGTGGAGGGGTACCTATCAAGCCATCAGGCAACATGGTAGTGATATGGAGCCGAGACCTGGGTAGTGGATGTCCTTCGAGAGGGATATCTAATCCCCTTTGAGTCTCGGCCACCCCTCACCAACTCTCAGTCCATTTCCTTACTTACATTCCTGGTTCGGCAAAGGATCTCGCACCCAAGCAAGAGGTGCAAGCCATACTGAGCAAGGACGCTGTGGAAGTCATGTCGGACCGGTCCCCAGGCTTTTACAGCCGTGTCTTTCTCATGGAGAAAGCTTTGGGGGGCTGGAGACCCCTGAACCGATCTATTCGCAAGACTCAGTTCACGATGGGGATGGCTTGTTCCGTGCTCACCTCCATCAGGGAGAATGACTTCATGCTTACGGTGGACCTGAAGGATGCTTATTTCCAAATACCCATCCATCCATCCTCCCACAAGTATCTTCACTTTATCCTCGGGGAGACGGTGTTCCAGTTCAGGGCACTCTGTTTCAGGCTCTTGACTGCTCCCCAGGTGTTCATGCGAGTGTTTACCCTCGTGTCAGCTTGGGTCCATTCGCATGGGATACATCTGTTAAGGTATCTCGATGATTGGCTAGTCCTGGCAAGCTCTTTTCAGGACAGGGATCGGCTCCTCGAGTTTTGCCACGATCTAGGGATTGTGATAAGTCTCAAGAAGTCAGATCTCGCCCCCAAGCAGAGGATAAAGTACCTGGGGATGCTGATAGATATGGTAGAAGCAAGTCTTCCCTTCGGACTCACGTATCAGCAGGTTCAGGAACTCAGCACTGCTGTTCCTGTCTCAACTGGAGCAGCCAGCTTGGCAATGGCAAGTAGTCATTGGTCACCTGTCGTCATTGGAGAAGCTGATCCCTCATGGGCATTTGCACCTTCGGTCCCTGCAGTGGTGACTAATGGAGTACTGGTCCCAGTCTCGAGACCCCCAGCCCTTTCTCATCCCTCTTTCGGGGGAGGTGAGAGAGGACCTAGACTGGTGGATGGACAACAGGAACCTCTTAATAGGAGTATGCCTGCATACTCCCCCTCCGGACATGCTTCTGTTCTCGGATGCATCGACCAAGGGGTGAGGTGCACACCTGGAGGAGTTGCTGACTTCGGGAGTGTGGCACCGAGACGACAGGCACCTTCACATCAACATCCTGAAACTCAAGGCAGCCTTCTTGGCTCTCCAAGAGTTTCAGGAGCGAGTGATGGGACACCCCATGGTGTTGATGAGCGACAACACAACGGTAGTGGCATACGTCAACAAGCAAGGGGCTGGCGTCCCTTCCACTTCATTAGTTGACAATGCAGGTGCACGAGTGGGCTCTGGCCCACTTAGTAAAGCTGTCAGCCAGGTACATTCCAGGGAAGAGGAATTTAGTGGCAGACAAGCTCAGCCACCAGAATCAGGTGATAGGGACAGAGTGATCCCTTCACCCAGACATCGCGGAGAAGTTGTTTGATCTGTTCACCACCCGGCACAACAGGAAACTTTAGGTCTTCTGTTTGGTCATGCCGGACCCATGGGCCACTGTGGAGGATGCATTCCAACACCCATGGGACAACCTCGATGTCTACGCCTTTCCTCCATTTTGTTTGATTCACAGGGTGATCAGCCAAGTGATGATCACCCTGAATCTCAGGATGATTCTGGTGGCTCCCAAATGGCCTCAGGCTGTTTGGTATCCCAACCTACTAGCTCTTTTTTCTGAGGCACTGAGAGAGATTCCTCCCTGGCCCAACCTTCTGTGTCAACCCTACATAGAGCAGTACCACCAGGCAGTGCAGTCCCTGTGTCTTCATGGCTGGCGGTTATCCAGCATCTCTTCCAAGCAAGAGGCTTTTCGCATCGTGCAGCAATGGAGATGGGTGGACACCTCAGGCAGTTCTCTGCAGTGGTATACAGTACCAAGGAAAGTGGACTGTCTTCTGTGGCTGATGTCGTAGACAGGGTATCTCTCCGGTCGGAGCTACTGTTCAGCAGGTCGCAGACTTCCTTGTCTTTCTTCGCCAAGAGAAGCTTCTCTCCGTTTCAGCTGTAAAAAAGTTTACAGAGCTGCACTCAGCCTAGTCTTGTGGCTGAAAGGGGTAGATATTTCCTCTTCTTTCAAGATTTCTCTACTGATGAGAGCTTTGAGAGGTCTTGCCCAAGCAGGGACCTCAGGTCCCCCTGCGTGGGATGTGACTCTTGTTCTATGGAGCCTGACTCGTGCACCATACAAAATTTTACGAGTCGTCAGACAGGGATCTGGCTCTCAAGACCGTCTTCCTGCTTGCCCTAGCATTGCGAAGAGATTAGGGTAACTTCATGGACAGCTTCACGGACTTTCCTTCTATGTTAAACACTCGTGGGGATGAGGATCAGTTATCCTTGATTTTGTCTTGGGCTTCGTAGTGAAGACTCAGAACCCATCGGTCCCTGACGCTAACTTTGAATCCTTCACGATCCCCTCCCTAGAGGACTTTGTTGTTAATGACCCAGACGAGACGCTACTGTGTCCTGTTAGAGTGCTGCAGCACTATCTGAAGAGAACTCGCCATCTCTAGCCTGAGTGTCAACGACTTTTTGTTAGTGCTGGCTCGACCAAGAAAGAGACGATTAGGAGAGCGCACTCTGCTGCTGGAGAAGACGACACTAGTACCTGCCGTCCGAGAGCTCACGAAGTCCGGAACATTGGTCTGACCCTTGCATTCCTTAAGAACCTGTCGGTTCCTCAGGTATTGAAGGTGTGGGTGTGGTCTCAACAGACCACCTTCACATCTTTCTACCTTCAGGATATTGCCCACAAGTCCTTGAACACCTTTTCCTTGGGACCTGTGGTGGCTGCTCAACAAGTTGTGTAGCTTACCCAGCTCCTCTAACAGGACAGGGTTGCATCTCGCTTAAGATGTGTGGTTGTGGATGCAAGAATGAGTGTGGGAGTGACTGGCCAGATGTGTGGTTGTGGATGTGAGAATGAGTGTGGGAGTGATTGGCCTCTCCTTCTTCTCTTCATCCTGGCTTTCTTCCTACAGGCAGAGAGTGGATCCGAGCTGTTACATGCTGGATCTGGGGGTCGATGCAGGCAAGCATACACTTTGAGCTTCAGTTCTATTTCCTTTCAGGATCATAGAAGCAAACCCACTCCTTTCCATAGCAAGGGGAGAAAGGAGGTCATGACACTAAGACAAACCCAGTACTTGTATTTGCCTTACTGTTGCCGACTTTTTAAGGTTCATCCTAGCCTACTTTTGTATGAAATAATGCCTTCCTCATTCATACAAAAAGGCCCAGAAGAATGACAGTTGATCTTGCATTTCCTGTAACCTCATCAATTTCAAGGGCAGGTTTCCCTTCCTCGCTCTATCAACAGGAAGGGAGCTCCAGATGTGGCGAATCAGCAATAGTACTTGGCCGAAATCCGGTTAACCCTTTAACGCCGAAGCCCTATTTTCAAAAACGTCTCCCGTATGCCAGCGGCCTCCGAGAGGTAGCACTGAAGCGGAAAAAAAGTTTTTTTCAAAAAATCACAGCGCGCTTAGTTTTCAAGATTAAGAGTTCATTTTTGGCTCCTTTATTTCTCATTGCCTTAAGTTTAGTATGCAACCATCAGAAATAAAAAAAAATATCATTATCATATATAAATATTGGAACATATGACAGCAAAAAAAAAAACTCGTATATAATTGTATACAAATCGCTGTAAGGAAAAAAACGGTTGAAGCTAATGAGTTAATTTTTTTAGTTGTATTGTACACTAAATTGCGATGATTTTGGTATATAACAGATTGTAAAACGATTAAAGCAACACAGAGAAAATATTATCACAAAATGATGCATGAATTCAGTAAAATGGACGTAAAAAAGTTTTTTCAAAAATTCACCAAAAATCAAAATATTGTGCTAGAGACTTTCCAATTGTGCCAAAATGAAGGAAATTGATTGAATATTACTAGGCTGTAAGTTTTTACCTTACAATTGCATTTTTGAACCATTTCGATCAAGTTAAAGTTGTTGAAGGTTGATTTTTTCTATTTATCGTTATTTCGATGTAAATATAAAAACTGTGAAGAGCTAAAGGAATGATATATTTTTGTTGTATTCTACATGAAATTGCGCACATTTTGATGTATAACACTTTATGTAACGAATAATATGAAACAGTGAAAAAATTATGGCAAGCTGGCGCAAGAAATGACAGGATTTTCAGCGGAGTCCAGGCTGAGCAAAGGAAAATTTTTTTCAAAAATTCAACAAAAATCTACATATTGTGCTAGAGACTTTCCGTTTGTTGCAAAATGAAGGTAAATGATTGATTGTTACTCGAATGTAATAACTAATTATGTTGGCAGTTACGGATGCGTTTTCTATCATTTATTCTACATGAAATTGCGTACATTTTGATGTCAAATTTGAAACGGCGAAAAATGTTAAAATTTTGTCAGTTGTCGTGAAAATTTTTTTAAAATTCACCAAAAATCTAAATAATTAAAACACTGTTGCAAAAGAGCTAAAATTGATTGGAATGATATATTTTTGTTGTATTCTACATGAAATGTTAAAATTTTGTCAGTTACATTTTGATGTATAACACTTTATGTAACGAATAATATGAAATGTATAACGAAAAAATTACGGCAATCTGACGCAAGAAATTACAGGATTTTTTCAGCGGAAAATTTTTTTCAAAAGTTCACCAAAATTCTAAATATTGTGGAGCAAAATGAAGGTAAAATTGATTTTTCGAAAAAATTATGGCTTAAAATTCTAAATAGTCAAATTTGAATGTTAAGAGACTTTCCGTTTGTTGCAAATATTAAAAATGAAGAGCTAAAGGAATGATTATTTTTGTTTATTCTACATGAAATTGTAATATTTTGATGTATAACACTTTATGTAACGGATGTTTTTCGATAATTTTTCGGAGGTGGAGCTGAGTCAAAATTGACCAAAATTTAAAATTTCTAGAGACTTTCCGTTTGGTTGCAAAATGAAGGTAAATGATTGATCCTTCTCCAGCATCCCGATAATTTCTAGTCAAATTTGATCGAATGTTAAAATTCACTTTGTTGCTGGGTCCTTCTCAGCATCCCAGTCTAAAACTCGCCTTACACGCTCACTTCCGACAGGCAGTATGCGCTTTTTCACGGTCCTGACGCCTTTGTGACATATCTACAAACGTCCTGTTGCAGCACAAATACGCAAACACTTGCCAAAGTTCTGCAAAACACGTCTGAGTCAAAATATCGCTCCCCGCAAGGTCCGGCGCTGATGCTATCTGGCGTGAGTAGGAGGGAATTCGGCGCATGCGGCGTCTGGGTGACGCAAAAACAACACAACACCTGGATCTGTGAACTCCCAGCATCCGCCAAAGCGCGTGATTTGAAATCTTCCGCAAACTAGGCCTATAATTTTTTTCCGCGAATATTTAAAAAGCATTTTCAGTCGACGTTTGCAACGCCCACTCGGCATTTGACAGACAATTTTTGACGACGTTTAAAACGTCCAACAGGCATTTAAGGGTTAAAGAACCGGTAAATAATGAAAAAAGCATCTGCAAAGATCCAATGTCTACACTGAGACCAGCAGAAACAGAAAGAGGTTGTCTGCTGAGTCATTCCTAGTACTGTACTGTATTCCTGTTAGTAGGCAGGACTAGTCATATACACTAAACACTAAACAACTGAAGAGCTTGTGCAAATATGATATTTTTATAATAAAATAAAGTTTGTTCATACTTACCTGGCAGATATATATATAGTTGTATTCTCCGAAGGACCGACAGAAATTCAAAAACTTACGGCACACGCAGTGGGGCCAGGTGGTTAGTACCCATTCCCGCCGCTGGGAGGCAGGTATCAGGAACCATTCCCATTTTCTATTCAGATTTTCTAGAGCTACTGTCTCCTGAGGGGAGGAGGGTGGGTACTATGATTATATATATCTGCCAGGTAAGTATGAACAAACTTTATTTTATTATAAAAATATCATTTTGTAAATGAGACTTACCTGTCAGATATATATATAGCTGAATCCCACCACTGGAGGTGGGAAGAGACAGAATAGGATTTTAGGAAACAAACATATGTAGGCGATTGACGCCTTGGTTCCTTACCTGTTAGCATTGCTGACTTCGTGATTACTGTCACCCAAGTCTGCTTCTGCTTTACTAGAGTCTCCAGCGCAGGTAGCGACCTATAAAGCTGGTGAATTCTAGATGATCTGTCAACGGGGCGAGACCACAATGTGACTAGACCATATGACCTTACTGTGAGGGCAAGCGACAAATGAAACAACCACCTGACCAAGCCTAGCTACGTCATGAAGTTATAACATAGACTAAGGACTGGGACGACCACCCGGTGGTGACCCAACAACCATAAAAAACACCATAACTAAAAATTAAAAACACACCTAACCAATAACTATAGGAGAGGATGAGTGTCGCTTTCTTCCCCCAAGATCGTATTTGCGGAGACGTAAGGCCCTAGCGCACAGCAATTCTCGTAGGAAGTCTTTACTTCAGTCAGGTAATGTGAAGCAAACACAGAATTGCTTCGCCAAAAAGTGGCACCCAGAATGTCATTGAGAGACAAGTTTTTCTGGAAAGCCACTGAGGTAGCAATGGCTCTCACTTCGTAAGCCTTGACTTTCAAAAGGCTCAAATCCTTGTCTTGAACACTGGAATGGGCATCTATAATGGTGTTCCTTAAAAAGAATGCCAGAGCATTCTTAGAGAGAGGTAAATCCGGCCTCTTAACCGAGCACCACAGATTGTTAGAAGGACCTCAACAATCCTGAGTCCTCTGTAAATAAAATTTCAGAGCCCTGACAGGGCACAGGGTTCTCTCTGGTTCTTGTCCAATGATCTCCGTCAAACCCTTAATCTCGAAGGCCCTGGGCCAAGGGGAAGACGGGTTTTCATTTTTAGCAAGAAACATAGGGCTCAAGGAACATATTGCATCATGGCCTCTAAAGCCTATAATCTTGCTGATATCCTGAAGTTCACTAACTCTCTTCGCCGTCGCCAGAGCAGTTAGGAAAATAGTTTTTCTGGATACATCCTTGAAGGATGCAGAATGTAGAGGCTCGAATTGTTTCGACATTAGGAATTTTAGGACAACATCTAAATTCCACGAAGGCAACTTTGGGTGAGCTACCTTAGAAGTTTCAAAAGACCTTAGAAGATCGTGAAGGTCTTTGTTGTCTGTTAGGTCAAGGCCTCTATGCCTAAAAACCGCTGACAGCATGCTTCTGTAACCTTTGATGGTAGGTACTGCCAGCTTTAAGTCCTTCCTCAAATAAAAAAGAAAGTTGGCTATCTGGGACACAGAGGTTGTGGTAGAGGAAATTCCTTAAGCTTGCACCACTTCCTGAATATGACCCACTTGATTGGTACACTGCATTAGAGGAGGCTCTCCTGGCGTTGGCGATCGCCTTAGCCACAGGTCTTGAAAAACCCCTCGCTCTGACCAACTTTTCGATAGTCTGAATGCAGTCAGACTCAGAGCGGGAAGGTTTTGTGGTACCTCTCGAAGTGGGGTTGTCTGAGAAGATCTATTCTCATGGGAAGTGTCCTTGGGAAGTCCACTAGGAATGTCATGACCTCTGTGAACCACTCCGCTGAAGGCCAAAAGGGGGCGATTAATGTCATCCTTGACCCTTCTGAGGCCACAAACTTCCTGATGACTTCCCCCAGGATCTTGAATGGGGGAAAGGCATACAGGTCCAGACCCTTCCAGTCCCAAAGGAGGGCATCTACTGCTACTGCCCCTGGGTCGAGCACGGGAGAGCAGTACAGAGGTAGCCTTGTCGTCCTTGATGTTGCAAAAAGGTCCACCTGAGGATGCCCCCAAAGCTTCCAAAGGTCCTGACATACCTCTGCGTGTAGGGTCCACTCTGTCGGAAGAAGTTGACGCTGCCGACTGAGAAGGTCCGCTCGGACGTTCTCGACCCCTGCTACGAATCGTGTGTGAAGCGTAACTTGTCGAGAATGGGCCCAGACCAGGATCTCTTTGGCAATCAGGAACAGGGACCGAGAATGAGTACCTCCTTGCTTCTTGAGGTACGCCAGGGCTGTGGTGTTGTCCGAGTTGATCTGAACCACCGGGCCTACAACCTGACTTTCGAAGAACTGAAGAGCTAAGAGAATCGCTCCCAATTCTTTTAGATTGATGTGCCAGGACACCTGTTCCCCCTTCCAAGTGCCTGACACTTCCTCCCCCCCTAGTGTTGCTCCCCATCCCAACGTGGGACGCATCGGAAAACAACACTAGGTCGGGGTTCTGAAAGAGAGTGAAACCCCTTCTGCCAATTTTATGGATCGAGCCACCACCTTAGATGGCCCTTGGCAGAGAGAGAGATCTTGAGAGTCTCCTCTAGATCCTCCTTGTTCGTTCAGTTGTCCGCGAGGAAAAACTGGAGGGGTCTGAGATGCAACCTCCCCAGGGAAACAAACTTCTCCAGTGATGAAATGGTCCCCAGCAGACTCATCCATTCCCTCACCAAGCATGTTTCTTTCCCCAGGAAGGCTGAAACTTTTTCGAAGCAGTGCTGCTGACGTTCCTGGGATGGAAAGGCTCGAAAAGCCACTGAATCCATCTGAATCCCCAGATAAACAATGGACTGAGAAGGGATCAGATGTGACTTCTCGAAGTTCACTAGAAGTCCCAGGGACTTCGTCAGCTTCAACGTTGAGTGCAGGTCCTCCAGACACCTTTCTTTCGACGAAGCTCGAATGAGCCAGTCGTCTAAATAGAGCGAGATCCTTATGCCCGCTAGGTGAAGCCACCGGGCAACGTTCCTCATCAGAACTGTGAAAACCATAGGAGCCGTACTCAGTCCGAAACACAGAGCCCTGAACTGGTACACTCGTCCCCCCAGGACAAACCTCAAATACTTCCTTGACCGAGGATGAATGGGGACGTGAAAATACGCGTCCTGGAGATCCAACGAGACCATCCAATCGCCTGGTATTAACGCACTTAAAACGGACTGAGACGTCTCCATCTTGAACTTTTCCTTGACAACAAAATGGTTCAGTCTGCTGACGTCCAGGACTGGTCTCCACCCCCTGAGTGTTTTGGAACCAGGAAGAGGCGATTGTAGAAACCTGGAGAATCCAAATCCATAACTTCGCTCTATGGCTCTCTTTTCGAGCATCTGTTCGAGCAGATCGAAAAAGAATCTGTTGTTTCTCTGGGCGGTAAGAGGGCGACAGATCCCTGGGTGTTGAAGACAGGGGAAATTCGAGAACGGGATCCTGTAACCTTTCCCCGATTACACTGAGGACCAGGAGTCCGCCCCTCTTACTCTACAGGCTTCCGAAAACAAAAGAAGCCTGGCTCCTACTGGTGTCTGGAGATCCCCTGTATCATTTCTTGCCCCATGGGTGAGAAGGGGCACCACCTCTGGAGAGGCCTCTTCCTCGAGGAAAGGATTTAGAGGAGGAAGCTTTGCCACGAAAGGGCTTCTGCCTCTTGGCGGCTAGTCCCTGAGAAGACATGGACGGGACATTAGGACGCCTGGAAGACTGAGCAAGAAGGTCTTGTGTAGCCTTCTCCTTAAGACTGGAGGCGAGATCCTTGACTAACGGCTGGGGGAAGAGATGGCTAGAAAGAGGGGCGAAAAGCAATTCCACCCTCTGCACAGGAGAAACTGACTTTGCTGCAAAACTGCAGTATAAAGCCCTCTTCTTCAAGAGTGACGTACCGAAGTGAGCAGCCAGTTCATCCGCGCCATCTCTGACGGCCTTGTCCATGCACGAAAGCACACTGGACAGCTCCCCCAGAGAGACAGAGTCTGGACTCCGAGTCCTCAAGTTCAAGGCCCCCAAGCACCAATCTAAAAAGTTGAAGACTTCCATAGTCCTAAAAAGCCCTTTGAGATGATGGTCAGTCTCCGAAAGCATCCAGGTCACCTTCGCTGAAGAAAGGAGAGCCCTCCTTGGAGCGTCGACCAGACTCGTGAAGTCTCCTTGAGAAGAAGAAGGGACTCTAGAGCCAATTTCTTCTCCAGTCTCGTACCAAATCCCAGCCTTCCCACACAATCTAGACGGAGGTAGGGCAAAGGAAGACTTGCCTTGAGTTTTCCGATCCTCCATGCACGAATTAACTTTCTTGAAGGCTTTCTTGGTAGTGGCGAAGTCTTCATCTGAAAGAAGCCGGAGATTTCCTCACCTTCGACGAAGCTAACTGCGAGAAGGGGAGAGAGAGGGCAGAAGGCTGAAATTTATCAGGAAATAATTCTCTCAGCATGCTGGCTAAAACCTGATAGTCCAAAGAAGGCGACAAGGGGGTTGTTCCTGCTCTGCAGACTCCGATTCATGAGACAACTCTCCCTCTTCGACGGGAGCGACAGGAGAGTCTTCGGAACTTGAGGAAGACTAAGACCTTGAGGCCCGATTCGAAAAAGAGACCTCTTCTTGCGTGAAAGAGCAGAAGAGAAATCTGGAGCGTCCTGCCGGCGCCCTGACGGCGTCCTGCCTCGAATGTCCCTGCCGAAGTGCTGCGAGTGTCCTGAAGAGTGTCCAGGCGAGGGGAGAGAAGCGTCTTGCGGCGTCCCTGAAGAGCGCCCTGACGGCGTGATGAGAAGCCAGGCGAGCGTCATGCGAGCGTCCTGCCGCGTATCCCGCCGGCGTCTTGTCGAGCTGCGAGAGGCGTCCTGACCAGGAAAAGAAACATAAGGATCAGCCGCCTGGGGAGTGTCAAGACGAGGCAAAGAAACCCGACGATCCAACGAACGATGAGGGCGACCAGGAGAACTCGTCGGAGAGAGAGACGAACGAAGAGCAGGAAAGGGAGACCTCTTAGACCTCTTAACGGGCAGCTTCAAGTCCTTGCGGCGCCTACGAGGTTCAGACTCCTTTGCAGCAAGTAGGAAGCCAACTGCGCTGCATATCCTGGAGAAGATGCTTGAAGGAGAAGACTCCCTCTCAGGAGAAGGGCTGCTCTTGTGAGAAGAAGAGGGGAAGGGGCGTCCTCTTCCTTCTACCATGGCGACGACAGCTCTGTTCTTGGGGCGACTGGGACGCTCAAAAACGTCCTCCTCGGAAGAAGTCCTGGTCCTCTTATGCGGCGGCAACTCGTGGAACCACTCAGGAGAAGAAACAAGGGCTCGAGAAAGAGGAGGAGAAGCGTCCTCCTCTGCAAAGCTCTCTTGAAAGCGCGAGAGTCCAACCGAGAACACGACCTTTTGCGTGGAGGCGCCTCAGAGGGAGAAGCACTCCTTGAGGGCGCGTGCACGAGCACGATCCTTGGCAGCCTGGGAAACGACAACAGGGCCTGCCGACGGGACGCCAGATCGGTGGGAGGTCCACATAACCCTCTTGCGGCTTTCGCCATGCCCATTCCCTGAGTCCTGGGAGTTCGGCAGAGGTCTAGACCTAGAGGCATTATAAGGCCGATCTGACGCCCCCTCCACAACACTAATGGGATCACTGCACTTCACAACACTTTCAATCGCCAGCACCTTCGACTCCAAAGCGCAAATGGAGTTCAAAATCTGCGCAAGGGCATTACCTTCCGCAGATGCAATCACAGGTTCCGAAGGCAACACTACAGGGATACGTGAAGCATTAGAGGAGTTAACAGGTGACAAATTATTATTACCCTGACTCCCACCAGCAGACACACTCCTGGAGGAAGACCTCCTGATACGGTCACGCTCTAACTTGCGCACATAAGAGTCGTATACCTTCCAATCGGAATCAGGCAAAGACTCACACTCCTTGCAGCGATCATCCAACAAACAGACAGGCCCTCTACATCTCATGCATACTGAGTGAGGGTCTACCGAAGCTTTCGGTAGCCTCACCTTACACTCCTTCACAACACACACTCTGAAACTAGCAGAACTAGAACCAGACATCGTGATCAAAGAAAAGCCAAAGCCAAAATCAAAACAGTCCACAAAAGCGTATGCCTATCCACAAATCCAAAGTAAAAAAACCAAAAGACAATCAGAATACTCAAGTGGAGAAGTTTACGAAAATCAGCGACGGAGGTATTGACAACAAGTGTTGACAATACCGGCGACAGAGAAAATCTGGATAGAAAATGGGAATGGTTCCTGATACCCGCCTCCCAGCGGCGGGAATGGGTACTAACCACCTGGCCCCACTGCGTGTGCCATAAGTTTTTGAATTTCAGTCGGTCCTTCGGAGAATACAGCTATATATATATCTGACAGGTAAGTCTCATGAACAAATTTGAATTTAAGCCACAAAGATAGTTTGAAATGGTAAACCCTACGTTTGCGTTCTCACGATTTGCAGGATTTTCTGTGGAACATATCTATAATTTATTTGTGAAAAATGTGGAAATTGGGAGCTTTCTCATCGAGAATATTCACTAATTAGTGTATTTTGATGTTATTTTCATGGGAGCTTTCTCATCGAGAATATTCACTAATTAGTGTATTCTGATGTTATTTTCATAAGTAAATACATTTTTCATATTAACCCTCTAACGCCGAGCCTCTATTTACAAAAGTGTCTGTCGTATGCTGGCGGCGTTCGGGAGTTAGCGCCAAAGCGGAAAAAAGTTTTTTCAAAAAATCACAGCACGCTTAGTTTTTAAGATTAAGAGTTCATTTTTCGCTCATTTTTTTTTTGTCATTGCCTGAAGTTTAGTAAGCAACCATCAGAAATGAAAAAATATCATTATCATATATAAATATTGAAATATATGACATCACGAAAAAAAAATTTCATATATAATTGTATACAAATCGCGCTGTGAGCAAAACAGTTAAAGCTAACGAGTTATTTTTCTTTTTGTATTGTACACTAAATTGCAATGATTTTCGTATATAACAAATTTTAAAACGATCAAAGCAACACAGAGAAAATATTATCACAAAATGATGCATGAATTCGTAACGCGCTGATGTAAAAAAATTTTTTTTTCAAAAATTCACCATAAATCGAAATATTGTGCTAGAGACTTCCCGTTTGTTGCAAAATGAAGGTAATTGATTGAATATTACTAGACTGTAAGTGTTTTAGCTTACAATTGCAGTTTTCAACCATTTCGGTCAAGTCAAAGTTGACTGAAGGTTGAAATTTTTCTATTTATCGTGATTTATATGAAAATATTTCAAAACTGATAAAAGCTACAACCATGAGTTATTTTTTTTTGTATTCTACATGAAATTGCACACATGTCCATATATAAAAATTTATGTAACGACTAAAATAAAACGGTGCAAACATTACGACAAAATGACGAAAGAATTTCTGAGATGTTCGGCCGAGTTACCACGCGGACATAAGGAAAAAGATTTTTTTCAAAATTTCACCATAAATTGAAATATTGTGCTAGAGACTTCCAGTTTGTTGCAAAATGAAGGTATATGATTGAATATTACTAGAATGTAAGAGTTTTAGCTTACAATTGCGTTTTTCGACCATTTCGGTCGAGTTAAAGTTGACCGAAAGTTGAAATTTTGGCACATCATGATTTATATGAAAATATTTCAAAACTGATAAAAGATACAACCATGAGTTATTTTCTGTTGTATTCTACATGAAATTGAGCACATTTTCATATATAAAACTTTATGCAACGACTAATATAAAATGGTGCAAACATTACGACAGTGACGAAAGAATTTCTGAGACGTTCGGCAGAGTTACTGCGCGCAGACGTAAGGAAAAAGCTTTTTTTCAGAAATTCACCATAAATCGAAATATTGTGCTAGAGACTTCCAGTTTGTTGCAAAATGAAGGTACATGATTGAATATTACTAGAATGTAAGAGTTTTAGCTTACAATTGCGTTTTTCGACCATTTCGGTCCAGTTAAAGTTGATCGAAGGTTGAAATTTTGGCACTTATCATGATTTATATGGAAATATTTCAAAACTGATACAAGCTACAACCATGAGTTACTTTCTGTTGTATTCTACATGAAACTGCGCACATTTCCATATATAAAACTTTATGTAATGACTAATATAAACCGGTGCAAACATTACGACAAAATGACGAAAGAATTTCAGAGATGTTCGGCAGAGTTATCGCGGGCGGACGTAAGGGAAAAATTTTTTCAAAAATTCACCATAAATCAAAATATTGTGCTAGAGACTTCCAATTTGTTGCAAAATGAAGGTACATGACTGAATATTACTAGAATGTAAGAATTTTAGCTTACAATTGCGTTTTTCGACCATTTCGGTCCAGTTAAAGTTGACCGAAGGTTGAAATTTTGGCACTTATCGTGATTTATATGGAAATATTTCAAAACTGATACAAGCTACAACCATGAGTTATTTTCTGTTGTATTCTACATGAAACTGCGCACATTTCCATATATAAAACTTTATATAACGACTAATATAAACCAGTGCAAACATTACGACAAAATGACCAAAGAATTTCTGAAATTTTCGGCCGAGTTACCGCGCGGGTGTAAGGAAAAAGTTTTTTTCAAAAATTCATCATAAACGAAATACTGTGCTAGAGACTTCCAATTTGTTGCAAAATGAAGGTAAATGATTGAATGTTCCTAGAATGTAAGAGTTTTAGCTTACAATTGCATTTTTCGACCATTTCAGTCGGGTCAAAGTTGACTGAAGGTTGAAATTTTTTGTAGTCGACGTACGGTATGTTCACTCGGCACCTAACAGACAATTTTAGTTGACGTACAATACGTCCAGTCGGCGTTTAAGGGTCAAATATTAAATAATAACAATAATAATTATAATAATACTGTACGATTAAATAATATGTGACAAGATGAAATAATACGTAATGTCTGTCTCTCTTTCTCCCTTCCTATTTCAGTTCTCTCTCTCTCTCTCTCTTACTGAGATGAGAGAATTTTTATGGTATGTTTATTTGTTTTGTATGATAAATAAATGATTTACCTAATAATAAGCATTAATTTTCAATAATAATAATAATAATAATAATAATAATAATAATGATATACTGTAATTACAACGTTTATGCATTTCTGTTGTAAGTAAATGAAAAAATTTAAACAAACAAATTTCATCCCCAATCTTTTTTCCTGAGTCTTCGAGCTCATGGGGGAGGGTGAACCTGTCAAGTATGTCAAGTAACCTAACAGCAAGGGTTGGGTGGTCAATGTTGCCGGATATACTGAAAAATCTCTCTCTCTCTCTCTCTCTCTCTCTCTTGCAGACTTTTTTGTTGAGAGATATTCACTAATTAGCATATTTTGATGTTATTTTCATGATTAAATACATTTTTATGATAAAATGATTTACTAATTTTCAAATATTAAGATGATTAATAATAATAATAATAATAATACTGTAAGATTAAATAATATGTAATAACATGAAATACATAATGTTTCTCTCTCTCTTTCTTCCTTCCTTTTTCAGCTCTCTCTCTCTCTCTTTATGGTATGTTTATTTGGTTTTGTATGATAAATAAATTATTTACCTAATAATAAGTACTAATTTTCAAATATTAATAAGATATAATAATAATAGTAATAATAATATAATAACAATATACTGTAATCTCAGCATTTATGCATTTCTATAGTAAGTAAATGAAAAAATTTAAATAAACAAATTTCACCCCCAAACTTTTTTCCTTAGCCTTCGAGCTCATGTGGGAGGGTGAACCTGTCGAATATCACAATTTTTAAAAGTAAACTGTATTTTTCTTAACTATACAAATCTGAGGTCCTTTATGTTAGGAATTGCTTACGGCGAAGCTGAACACAGCCGTTAAACTTTTGAACAAGGTGGTTAGACAGTAACTACCAACAGGTAGGCGGATACCCACCTGGCCAGATGTAAACATTCCGGTTTGCCTTTCGGTCCAGGTTTCAGATTGAGGGGTGGCATGAGGCGGGCATAAAAATGTAATGTAAAGGACCTTAGGTTTGTATACTTAGGAAAAACACAATTTACTTTTTAAAATTGTGATTTGTTCCTACACAATATACAAACCATCAGTCCTTTACATTAGATAGGCTCACTGGTTGGAAGGGGAATCTGAGTGAGTCTCTTGAACTAACTGGAGTTTTACACACCTGAGTTACTCCTCCTGGTCGAAAGAGCAAGGAGGAGTACTGTGCCTTTGACATTTTGATCGGAGTGTAAGAACTGCAAGAACAAATGTCAGATATTGGACCTTTTCAAATGAGTAAGGAATCATAACTCATATGAAAAAGGCTGGGAAGAATCTAAAGAGTCGGAGGCAGCAAGGAAAAGACCTGAAACAGGGTTTCCTTATTGCCCGAGTCTCCTTCCTCTCCTTGCTGGAGTAAGGAGCGGGATTGCTTTTATGATTCCAGGAAGAAAAATAGAACGGGTGCTCAATGTGTTATCTTACCGCATCAGACGCCAGTTCCAGCAAGTGTCGGTTTGTGTCCCATTCCCATCCCGAAGGAAGAGAAGTAGGAGGACAAGGAAGGAGGATGAGGAAAGACCAGTCACTCTTGGAATCCTTCTCACTTCCAGAACCAACACCTTAGGTGAAATGCTACCTGTCCTCTTGAAGGAGCCAGGTACACAAGCACAACTTGTTAAGCAGCCACCACAGGACCTGGGAAAAAAGGTTCCAAAGGCCTGTGGACAAGACTGGAGGTAGAAGACAAGAGTGTGGTCTATGTGACCTGATCTTGCTTCCAGACCGACAGAAACTTCCTGAATGTGAGGAATGCACCAAGCCAATGACTTTGTGAGCTCTCGGGTGGATGATTGTACAGGTATCATCATCGCCAGCTGCAGAGTACATCCTTCGATAGCTTACGAAGCCAAGAGAAAGATGTGTTCTTAGACACTTCTCTCTTGGGAACGATAGTACTAGCGAAAACGTTGACGACATCCAGGTTAGGAATGTCGAGCCTTTTCGGAAGGTACTGCAGCTCCCTAACAGGACCAAGTAACGATTGATCTGGATCATTGATACAAAGTCCATGGAGGAGGGGATTAAGAAGGACTCAAACCTGGCAAAAGATGCTGACGGATTCGGAGTCCACTACAACATCTGAGGGGTCAAGGTATTGATCCCTTTGCCCTGTTCGTCCATCTTCTAAGCCAAGGCTGGAGTGAGATGAGAGATGGTCCTAAGAGGGCAGATCTCTGTCCGATGACTCTTGCAAGGGCACATGCAGAGCACGAGACAGGAACCCTAAACGAGAGCCACATGCCACCCAGGGGCCTCGGTTCCCTGTGACAGCAAGACAGAAAGAAGCTTTTTATCAGTAGCTAAATCTTGACTGAGGAGAAAAAGGCTACTTTAAGATGGAAGACTAGGTTGCAAGGGCCGACGTTCTTCACAACTGAATTGGAGAGAAGCAACCCTTGGCAGAAGAGACAAGGAAGTCCACAACCTGCTGAATAGCGACTCTGACCCAAGAAGTTCCATCGACGACACCAACCAGCAAAGACGGATCCAGTCCCTAGAGCAGAGCTTCAGAGGACCTCAAGAGATATCCAGCTATATCTGTTGCCACTCAGTGAGAAACCCTATGCTTGCAAGGGAAGCTGGAAAGTCTTTTATGTTAGAATTATCTAACTCAAATCAATTTTAGGCAAGTCTTTATCTTTCAACTTACCTGCACCGTCTTCAAGATCAATTTCTTCATATTCTTCGAATTTTAAAATTCTTGAATTCACTCTTTAAGCGAAAGAACACCCGTTCTTTTGTCCGACTGGTACCGCAAGACTGAAGACTCCTTGTCAGACCAAAACTGCCAACTACTCCGTTTTCTCTCATTTTGTCCGAAACTCTCGAACAACGTTGAAAAATAAAGACGGGAAAACAAAACTGTTTCCTTATAAGGAATACATTTAACATTAAATTAATTAATTCAATTAGAATACAAAAAGGGGAAAGTTAAGAATTTACATTTAATATTAACAAACGGCAATCATTCAGTTTACTTTCCGTCCATAAACGAACACCAAAAATGGGGACAAAAAGTAAGAACCAAACGAACTAGTCAATTCGACTATTCTCCCACAAATGAAATTACCATTCTCCAATCAACTATTTCTACATCTTCCCCAACAACTAAAAGAAAAGTGGTTACACAAAGAACCATTTTGACAGATTAACTCGACAACAAAAGACAACTTTTATAAAACAAAAACAAACCATTGTTTACAATCTACCTTCCCGAGCTAAACTTCTTATTAGGTTTCTGGAGGCAAGAGCAGCACTACGGGTAGGCCTAGTAGATGTTTCATTGGGCAAAGCTGTTTCAGTGTCAGGTATTTCATCTGTCCCCAACTCACTAACATTTTCTTCTTGTTCTTCAATTTGAACATATAAATTAGGATCATTAAGTTCATAATATAATTCTAAAGGTATTAAAAAACTAACATTAACTTCACTTTCACTTTTATCAGGCTTAACAATACGAACAGTACGTACAACACCTTCGTTATCACTGAATGTTTCAACAATTCTAACCAATGGCCAATAAGTTCTAGATTTGGAAGGTAATTTAAAGAGAGCAATTTCCCCTTTTTCCCACTTTCTTGGAGGATGAAAAGAAGATCTATCCTTTTCTTTCAAACTTACTAGATATTCAGAAAGCCACCTTTCCTTAAAGCTTTCATAAAGTCCATCCCTAGTTTCCAAAGTACGAGCAAGGAGAGAAGAATACTCATCCTCCTCACCATACTCCCACTCAGGAACTTGTTCAGAATCACCAAACATTAATGAAGGAATAAATCTGCCACACCAAGAAATGATTAGGAGAAATTATACTTAGCTCATTTTGACAAGATCTATAAGTTAAAGGCCTATTATTCAAAATTTTCTGAATGTCAGAGAGGAAAGTGACAAATTCAGAAAATGAAGGAGTAAATCTACCAAGAGTTTTAAAAAGGCAATGCTTAACTGTTTTAATTAATCTTTCCCAAACAGCACCATACCACGCTGCATACACAGGGATAGTCTTGTGAGAAATTGAAGTGACCCTAAACTTCACCTCAAACTCAGAAGAAGTAAGTAACTGTTCAATTATATTACCAGCCTGAACAAAGGACTTGGCATTATCTGAATAAACAGCAACAGGAACACCAAACCTATTAGAAGATCTAATGAAAGCTAATATAAATTCCGAGGTTGACATAGATTGGACAACTTCCAAATGTATGGCTCTAGTATTGAAACAAGTGAAAATAAGAATGTACACCTTACATTTTTCTCCATTTTTCTCCCTCAACCATAAGTGGCCTGTATAGTCCACACCAGTAAGAGCAAAAGGCACACTCAAATTAACCCTGAAAGAAGGAAGCGAAGAAGGAGAAGGATACTTCACTGTGCTAGCATTATAACGCTTGCATACAATACAATCCTTAAGGACAGACAAAACTGCTTGCCTAGCCTTCACAATCCACAAACCATGCATGCAAAAAAACTAAGAGTGGATTGCAAACCCATATGCATAGACTTACAATGGGCATAATAAATCAACAACTGGTCAAATGATGCTTCTTATCCACAAGAATAGGATTGACAATATCAAATTTTAAAGTAATGTTTTTATCAATCCGACCTTTAGTTCGCATTATACCATTGTCATCCAGAAACAAATTAAACTGCTTAACTAAAGGTGGAACTTCAACTAAAGAATTTCTACTCTTTAGATAAGATAATTCAAGAGGAAAAGCTTCCTCTTGCATTAACCTTATAAGGTAATTAGAAGCTGCCTCAACAGGGTCAGCTTGAATTTTCCTAAACTTATATACAACAGTAAATACCTTAGAAACTACACTTATAAGCCTAGAAAACTAGAAAAATTACTAATATTTACAAGAGGTTCCTTTTTAGGAACATTACAGGAGAAATTAAGTCACCCTTCATATTATCAGAATACAACCCAAAAGACCCTTAGGCCACTCGTCAGGAGAATTCAACCAAGAAGGCCCTTTGATCCAAAGACTGAAATTTTCAAGAAAATGTTTACAAGTACAAGGTTTAGTAAGTAAATCAGCCTGATTGCTAGATGAAGGAATATAAGCTAATGAAACTCTACAATATCTATCAGAAATCCTATCTAACAGATTAGAAATTTCCTTCAACCTATTATTCACAAATGTGTTTCTCTTAGGAGCCCTATTAGAAAGAATCCAACTAAGAACTACTTGGCTATCTATAAAAAGAGTTATGCTTTCAATTTTAGTACAATTTAATAGATTATTTTCAAAAAATAGTATCAAAACACTTCAAAGCTAATTGAGCAGCCAAAAGTTCTAAAGTCGGGAGAGTTTTCTCCTTAATAGGGCTAACCTTAGTCTTAGCAAATATCAGGGAACTATGACCACCTTGCACAGCATACATAGCACAACCATAAGCTTCCTTAGAAGCATCTGCAAACAAAAACAGCTTGACAGGAGCATCAGTTTTATAAGTTTGTCTGGAAAAAGAAGCTTGACTAACCTCACTATAAGAACTACAAAATTTACTCCATAACTTAGAAATTTCAGCACTAGCTGTTTCATCCCAGTCCGAAACTTGTTGGCACAACTTACGAATAATAAGCTTGCCCTGCAGCATTATAGGTGCAAATATGCCAATAGGGTCAAAGACAGAAGACAAAGCTGACAAAATCTGACGCTTTGAGGAAGCACCCTTGTTCAATTGCTTAACCTTTAATTGTAAGGTATCCTGGTTAGAGTCATAAATATATCCTTAAATCTTCATTTCAGAAGAAGCTACCTTTTCATCTTCATCAAGAGTAGATAACAAAGCAGGACAATTAGAACCCCACTCCCGTAAAGGCAACCCCCCTGAATTCATAATTTCCTTAATAGAATTGATAATAAATGGCATCTGGGCTCCTGATTAGAAGAGAGCACCAAGTTATCCATATAAAATTTGTCTTTAATCAGAGAAGCTACTTCATTCCCTCTATAACTAGACAAATGATGTTGAATAATATAATTCAATATAAAAGGAGAACTTACAAATCCAAAAATTATGGTATTATACCTATAAGCAACAAACTTCCCATTTATCTTTCTAAAGAAACAAAATCTATTTCGATCAGACTCTATAGATAACCTAACTTGGAGAAAAGCCTTCACTATATCAGCTACTACTACATAATCATTATTCCTGAAATACAAAACTAATGAAAACAAGTTAGGTTTTGCACCAGAATTTTCATTATGACCTAAACTAAGGCGTGCAATAATACTCTGATAATTATCTAACAACTGGTTAAAATTAGGATAAGAAGATCCTGTAGTTCTAGAGAGTTCTATCAAAATATTTCTAGGAAGTTTCCTATTTACAATTTTGCTAATTAGCAATAGAGCTCTATTTTTAACAGACTTCAATCAGATCTATGCCAAGTCCCTTCAAGTCAATGAATTTATTATTCAAAGATCTAACCAAAGATTCTACTTCACTGAGATTTTACTTCAGAAGTGTTCAAAACTTCACCTATTACTTGATCAATTATGTTGTCTTCATCCAGAAAATCAATATCTAATTGTTAAAAGCCAAATCAAAACCCTCATCATTTACTGTAATGTTTTCTACAAATTCTTAACTTGTTCACCTAACAAATAACCCTTTAAATAAATAAACTTTTGAGCATTAGTTAAGTTAGGCATACCAGCCAAAGCATTATTAAAATCCTTCTTAAAGTTAAAATAGGCAAATGGATTAACTGCATTGTTTTCAAACTTCTGAATTTGAATAGGGCGGAGAGGTAATTTTACAATTTTACTAGAACTATTTTGAGGAGTATTCTTATCTCCAAACAAATTATCAAATTTTACTCTAAATTCTGACAGAGTTTTCTGTATTTCATAATGGTAATCTCTTGCTGCTTGCATAATACTATCTAGTTCATCTTCAGCAGCAATTTCACAAATGCTTTCGTCAAAATTCTCAACTATTGCTAAATTAGCATCAATTTTACGAATAAATTCTTGTAACAAATGACTATTAATTTGATCGTCCTTTAAAGAGTCAACCTTCTTAACCCTTAAACGCCTACTACTGACGTATCATACATCGACTAAAATTGTCTGTTGTACCAAATGGACATACCCCACGCCGACTACAAAAATTTCAACCTTCGGTCAACTTTGATATTAAATGGTCGAAAAACGCAATTGTAAGCTAAAACTCTTACATTCTAGTAATATTCAATCATGTACCTTCATTTTGCAACAAATTAGAAGTCTCTAGCACAATATTTCGATTTATGGTGAATTTTTAAAAAAACTTTTTCTTTCGTCATTTTGTCGTAATTTTTGCACTGTTCTATTTAGCCGTTACATAAAGTTTTATATATGAAAATGTGCGCAATTTCATGTACAATACAACAGAAAATAACTCATGGTTGTAGCTTTTATCAGTTTTGAAATATTTTCATATAAATCACGATAACTGCCAAAATTTCAACCTTGGTCAACTTTGACTCGACCGAAATGGAAAAACGCTAATTAAAGCTAAAACACTTACATTCTAGTAATATTCAATCATTTACATTCATTTTGCAAACAATTGGAAGTCTCTAAGCACAATATTTCGATTTATGGTGAAAAAAAAAACTGTTTAAAACGATCCGTGCCAGAAATTCTTTTCACGTTGTCGTAATGTTTGCACTGTTTTATATTAGTCGTTACATAAAGTTTTTCAGACCCTGATTGACAATTTCATGTAGAATACAACAGAAAATAACTCATGGTTGTAGCTTTTATCAGTTTTGAGATATTTTCATATAAATTATGATAACTGCCAAAATTTCAAGCTTTGGTCAACTTTAACTCGACCGAAATATAGAAAAGCATTTAATTATAAGCTAAAACTCTTACATTCTAGTAATATTCAATCATGTACCTTCGTTTTGCAACAAATTGGAAGTCTCTAGCACAATATTTCGATTTATGGTGAATTTCTGAAAAAAAAACTTTTTTCCTTACGTCTCTACCAGAAGAGTAAGGTTTCTGGCCGAACATCTGAAATTCTTTAGTCATGTTGTAGCAGTAATGTTTGCATCGTTTTACATTAGTTGTTGGACATAAACTTTTATATATGAAAATGTGCGCAATTTCATGAAGAATACAAAAGAAGATAGCTCATGGTTGTAGCTTTATCAGTTTTGAAATATTTTCACATAAATCACGATAAATTAAAATTTCAAGATGGTCAACTTTAACTCGAGTTGAAATGGTAAAAAACACAATTGTAAGCTAAAACTCTTACATTCTAGTAATATTCAATAGTTTACCTTCATTTTGCAATAAATTGGAAGTCTCTAGCACAATATTTCGATTTATGGTGATTTTTTAAAAAACATTTTCCTTACGTCTGTTTGGTAACTCGCCAAACATCTCAGAAATTTTTTTAAATCTCGTTGTCGTAATATTTGCACCATTTTATATTAGTCGTTACATAAAGTTTTATATATGAAAATGCGCAATTTCATGTACAATACAACAGAAAATAACTCATGGTTGTAGCTTTTATCAGTTTTGAAATATTTTCATATAAATCACAATAAATAGAAAAAATTCAACTTTCGGTCAACTTTAACTCAACCGAAATGGTCGAATACTGCAATTGTAAGCTAAAATACTTACAGTCTAGTAATATTCAATCAATTAGCTTCATTTTTCAACAAACGGGAAGTCTCTAGCACAATATTTCGATTTATGGTGAATTTTTTGAAAAAAACATTTTTAAACTTCGTTGAATTTAATTCATGCATCATTTTGTGATAATATTTTCTCTGTGTTACTTTGATCGTTTTACAATTTGTTATATACCAAAATCATCGCAATTTAGTGTACAATACAACTAAAAAAATTAACTCATTAGCTTTAACCGTTGTGCTTACAGCACGATTTGTATACAATTATATGTTTTTTTTTTGCTGTCATATATTCCAATATTTTATATATGATAATGATATTTTTTTCATTTCTGATGGTTGCATACTAAACTTCAGGCAATGACAAAAAAAGGAGCCAAAAATGAACTCTTAATCTTAAAAACTAAAGTGTGTCTTTGATTTTTGAAAAACTTTTTGTAACGCTAACTCACCTAATTAATTTGGCATTTGGGAGACGTTTTTGTAAATAGAGGCTCAACCTTAAGGGTTAATATCAAGAGTTATTAAACCCTTAACATAAGCCCTCCTTTTAATTAACTTTTTTATTTCAGAATTAGTCATCTTGAACAATGGTATTAACCAATACTAAATTACCCAAAGAAAAAATCTAAACTTAACTTAATCAAGTCAATGCAAAGCAAGTTATCATCAATTACTCCCTAATGAGAAAAAAAAATATACAACATACTATGCTAACAGCAAAACTAGGCTAGCCTACCTGAAACTTGATCAAAAATAATTTAGACTACACTTAACATCAGCTAGGCTAATCAACAGGTTATTTAAATGAAAAGGTTACTAACTTAACCTAAATAAACTTAATCTAAGCTTAAATTAATACAAGTACAAATAAGGACCAATACTGTTCCTTTCCTTATAAGGAATAACAACAGTATACAAAAAATCCTAACATTACAAAACCAAATGAGCCTAGAGAAAAAAAAATATATACTTGACACTAGAGCAGCTAGACTAACTTTACTTTAGGCTTTTGCTCATACTAAAAGTCAGCCATTCTCCGAGCCAACTTCTCATTATCATCAATATTGAGGTGTACTCCATCCCTGGCATAAAGGCGTGGGTCGGAAAATCCCTTAACCCCTTTCATTATAAACAAACTATCCTTGCCTGACCATTTATTCAACCACTTATTGAATTTAGTAGATTTTGCCTTGAAATCCTGCCGCAACGCGTCAAAACTTTCACACTGGTTCCAAAAGAATCTATCCTCTATTTGGGCAAAAATTAGTTTAGCATCAGGACACAACTTTTTCAGTAATTCAGCAAAAGCCTCACAACACTGTTCTACTTTCCATACCTTCGCAGTACTGTGGATAGCATCCAAATCATTGCTGCCCAGGAACACAAAGATGCGACTAGGCCTAGACCTCCTAGGGTTAGCGAAATACCGCTCTACTTCAACCTTGATGTTTTCAAAGGTTGTGCCCCCTTTGCAGATGTAATTGAACCCGTCACATTCTCTTAAGCATAACTCGGACAACCTACGCACCCAGCTATGCCCAATAACAAGAGTCATAGCCAAATAAAAACAAAACAAACAAGACGAAAAAGTAAACTGAAATCTTACGGAGTGAATCTTTAAAATTCGAATATGTTAGAATTATCTAACTCAAATCAATTTTAGGCAAGTCTTTATCTTTCAACTTACCTGCACCGTCTTCAAGATCAATTTCTTCATATTCTTCGAATTTTAAAATTCTTGAATTCACTCTTTAAGCGAAAGAACACCCGTTCTTTTGTCCGACTGGTACCGCAAGACTGAAGACTCCTTGTCGGACCAAAACTGCCAACTACTCCGTTTTCTTTCACTTTGTCCGAAACTCTCGAACAACGTTGAAAAATAAAGACAGGAAAACAAAACTGTTTCCTTATAAGGAATTCATTTAACATTAAATTAATTAATTCAATTAGAATACAAAAAGGGGAAAGTTAAGAGTTTACATTTAATATTAACAAACGGCAATCATTCAGTTTACTTTCCGTCCATAAACGAACACCAAAAATGGGGACAAAAAGTAAGAACCAAACGAACTAGTCAATTCGACTATTCTCCCACGAATGAAATTACCATTCTCCAATCAACTATTTCTACAATTAGTCCTGAAAAACACAGGGATGTACTGCCTGATGAACTGCTTTTTGTGTAGCTGCACAGGAGGCTGGGTCAGGGAGAAATTTTCTCGATACCTTGGAAGCAGAGCTATCACGTCGAGCGAAAGGCGAGGTCTTCCAGTATCCATCTATAACTCTGGGTGAGCAATGCTTGTTGAAACCCTCGCAAAACAGATAAATAAGGAGGGAAGACGTAGTGTTTCCCATAAAGACAGTATGCCTCATCATAGAGGCCCATGGGTCAGGTATGAAGGAGCAGGAAAACTACAGACTTTTGTTGTGCAAGGAGGCAAACAGAAAGAGAACAGATATCCCTTAGTCAAGCAGTCTCTTAATGACGAAAGAGTGGAGATCACACTCTGTCCTAGTCACTCAAACCCAAGGCCGAGCTCGCCTGTCAATACATCCCCTCTGGGAATGTATCTGGCTAACAGAACTACTGAGTAAGCTATAGGACACTCAAGTACCTGCAATGTCAACAGGAGAAACAGGAGGAAAAAACAATCCCCCTCTTGTTTGTCGACATATGCCACTACATACTGTGGTGTTGTTCAACAAAACCACTGAGTGTCACAAACCCCATCCTGAAATTCTAGGAAGGCCATAAGGCTGCCTTGTGTTTCAGGATGTTGATGAGAAGGTACTTATTGTCTTGGTCACACACCTTACAGACAACAGTCTTACAGGCATGCGCCTATTCCTCAATCGGTGTATCTGTGAGTAGACACATGATGCAAGGAGAATATGGAAGCATATTCAAAGGTTCCTTGTCAGTCAAGCATTAACGTGCTGCTCCTGAGCTGGGACAGGGAGAGTACTCTCCAGTACCAGTTCGGGATACTTGATGTTCCACAGAATCTTGAGCACTCGGACTGGTGACGGGAGTACAAGCCGAGGTTTGCGCACCTGCGGCTCTCGAAACACAAAACCCAGGGGTATGCGAACTGGTTCCCGAACCCGAAGGTAGGGAAGAGCCGACGAGACCCGAGGCCGATATCCAATAAAGGACATCAAGGGGGGAAAAAGCAGCCTTCCTCACCTTTGGTCGACAGGGGACTATCCGGTTTCCTGGGACCCCCTCGAACCTCGGAAGAGGAAGAGAAGAGGTAGTAGAAGCCGAAATCACAATTTTTGAAAGTAAATTGTATTTTTCCTAACTATACAAACCTGAGGTCCTTTACATTAGGAATTACAGTACTTATGGTAAAGGTGGACACGGCTGTTAAACTCTTGAACATGGTGGTTAGGCAGTAATTACCGTCAGGTAGGAGGGAATACCAGCCTGCCCGGATGTAAACATTCCAGTTTGCCTTTCGGTCCAGGTTCAGATTGAAGGGTGGGATAAGGTGGGCATAAAATGTAATGTAAAGGATCTCAGGTTTGTATAGTTAGGAAAAATACATTTATTTTCAAAAATTGTGATCTGTTCCGACACGATATACAAACCATCGGTCCTTTACATTAGGAAGACTCACCGGTTGGAGGGAGGAATCTGAGTGAGTCTCTTGAACTGACTGGAGTTCTGAACACCCGGGCTACTCCTCCTAGTTGAAAGAGCGAGGAGGAGTACCGTGCCTCTGACATACTGTATTGATCGGAGTGTAGGAACTGCAAGATCAAATGTCAGATACTAGACCTTTTCACGAGAGAGGAAATGTAACTAATACGAAATAGGCTGGAAGGATCTTAGAGTTGGAGGCAGTAAGGAAAAACTGAGATAGGGTTTCCCTTATTGCCAGTCTCTCCTTCCTCCCCTTGCTAGAGGAAGGAGAGCGGAATTGCTTCTATGATTCTAGAAGAAAAATAGAACAGGTGCTTGATGTGTAGTCTTACCACATCAGACGCCAGATCCAGTAAGTACTGGTTCGAGTCCTAGTCTCATCCTGAAAGAGGAGAAGTAGGAGGACGGGGAAGGAGGAGGAAGAGAGGCCAGTCACTCTCGGTATCCTTCTCACTTCCAGAGCCAACACCTTAGGCGAGATGCTACTAGCTCTTTTGAAGGAGCCGGGTAAGAAAACACAACTTGTTGAGTAGCCACCACAGGGCCAAGGAAAAAAGATTCCAAGGGCCTTTGGGCAAGACCACAGGAAGACACGAGTGTTGTCTATGAGACCACGTCTTGCTTCCAGACCAACAGAAACTTCCAGAATGTGTGGGATGGACCAAGTCATTGACTTTGTGAGCTCTCTGGTGGAAGGTACTGGTATTATCATACCCAGCTGCCAAGTGCCTCCTTTGGTCGCTTCACGAAGCCAGGAGAAAGATGTGTCCTTAGACACTTCTTCCTTGGGAGGGACAGTACTTGCGAAAACGTTGACAACAACCAGGTTAGGAATGTCGAGCCTTTTCAGATAGTACCGCAGCTCCCTAACAGGACAAGGTAACAATTGATCTGGATCATCGACACAAAGTCCAAGGAGGAGGAGAACAAGAAGGACTTGAACCTGACAATAGATGCCGATGGATTCGGAGTCCACTTACGACATCCGAGATGGAATCGAGGTATTGATCCCCTTCACCTGTTCTTCCATCTTCTACGACAAGGCTGGAGCAAGATGAGAGATGCCCTAAGAGGGCATATCTCTATCCAATGACTCTCGTAAGGGCACGTGCAGAGCACGGGACAGGAACCCTAAACGAGTCACATGCCATCCAGGGAACAGTCCCCCAAGACAACAAGACTGAAGAAGCTTCTCATCTGTAGCTAAATCTCGACTGAGGAGAAGAAGGCTACTTCAGCTAGAAGACTAGGTTGAAGGGCCTATGTCCTTCACTAATGAAAGGGAGAGAAGCAACCCTCACTGGAGAAGACGAGGAAGTCCACACATGAAGAGTGACTCTGACCCAAGAAGTAGTTCCGTCAATGACATCCACCAGCGAAGATGGATACAATCCCTGGGACAGTGTTGCAGAGGACTTCAAGAGGTATCCAGCTATATCCGTTGCTGCTCGGTGAAAAAGCCTATGCTTGCAAGGAAAGCTGGAAGGCCTCCCAGTCCTGAACACACAGGAATGTACTGCCTGAAGAACCGCTTCTTGTGTAGCTGCCACAGGAGGTTGGGTCAAGCAGAACTCTTCTCGATGCCTCGGCTATCAGGTCGGGTGAAAGGCAATGTCTTCCAGCATTTGTCTGTAACTCAGGTTGAGCAATGCTTGTGAACCCCTAGTGAAACAGACAAATAAAGAGAGGAAAAACGTAAATATCAAATTTCCCCCAAAAAAGACAGCATGCCTCTCAGTAGCAGCCCCTGGTCTGGTATGAAAGAGCGAGAAAAACTACTGACTTGTTGTGCAGGGAGGCCACAGAAAGACGGTAGGGATTTCTCAGTCGAGCAGTCTCTTCATGAATCTTCGTGAAGAAAAGAGTGAGCAGCACGTTCCGTCCCAATCACTCAAAACCCGAGGCCAAGCTTGCCTACCTATACATCCCCACCAGCAATGCATCTGGTTAACTGCTGTTGAGTGCACTATAGTACACTCAAGTACCTGCAAATGTCGACAGATGAAACAGGAGGAAAAAACGATTCCCTCTTGTCTGTCGACAAATGCCACTACTGTGGTTTTGTTGTTCAACGAAACCACTGAGTGTTGCAACACTCATCCTGAATTCTCGGACGGCCAAAAGGCTGCCTTAAGCCCAGGATGGTGATGAGAAGGTACTAATCATCTCGGTCACACACCTTCAAGACAAAGTCTTACCAGTGTGTGCCTGTTCCTCGATCAGTGAATCCGTAAGTAGACACACGATGTGAGGGGAATATGCAAGCATATTCGAAGGCTCCTTCAATCAAGCATTAGCCTAACTCTTTCCTCATACTTCGAAGAGGAAAGAAGGATGGAGGAATGGAAGCAGACCTCCATTCTCCACCATGGGGAAGCTTCTGCAAGATGACAGGATACCGAGACAATTAGCTTTAGCCGGGCTGGCATTTCCCGAATCAGGAGCACGGGAGAGGAAGCGGGATGGAAGTTTGATGAAAAGAGTTGCCGAGACCTAAGGGAAATAGATAATTCTCCTGAAGGAATCCATTCCCAGGTCTTGGCAATGTTGCTGCCAGCTCCACAGGCGCTACAAGTATCATTTCATCCAGGCATCAGCAGTAGGAGAACTTCTTCCCGGTCGATACTTCTTTCTCTCTTCCCTTCTCCCTTACAGAAAAGAGGGTGGAAAGAGACACAGTTATGCGCACTTTCCTAGAAGGGAAGAAGATGACTATATGTTCCGCAATCTTCTTCCGAAGCCTGAGACTTCTTAGGAGTTGAGGGGGGCTGGCTTGAACTCAAGGTTGAGTCGAGATGACTAAGTCCCCAAGGTCTTGGCCATTGACCAAAGAACAAGACAGTGCCCTGGTACAAACCTTGATTATCGTGGTATCTGGAAAATCTTTGAAAGAGAAAGGCAGAACTAAGTAAAAGTTCGTTCCTAAGGGTCGAGCCAACTCGGGACTTACGAAACTGGAGATCTGAATTGGGACAAAGTCCTTCTTCTAGCACCAGAATTGCCCACAGAACTGTAGTTGGCAAGACCCTCCCAGGCAAGAAGAATTCGTATTCTGTCAAGGCAGATGAGAAACTTGGTGTCTCGACCTGAATGAACTCCTTCTCTGAAACTCTGAAAAAAGAATTCATCTAGTCGAGAATGCTCTCAGAAGCAAGGACCGCGGCAGTCCCCGACACTCTCGGCCCCTTGGGAACTGCACGGGTTGCGAGTTATAAAGACTAATCATTGGGAAAGCCGTGGTCCTGTCCCAGGGATCTTCGTGCTGACGAATCGGCGCGAAGTTCTCCGAAAAAAAACGAGGGCGATCAAAACTTGAAGAGGAAGACCCTCGCTGTTTCCAAAGCATGAAACTCCTGTACCTCTCCCCTTGGAGGGAGACCTTGACAGATCCCCTGAAACCCTCCTCGGCTACCTGGTTGTACTATGAGACAATCGGGGGACCGACAGCCAAAGCACGCCAGGCAGCTGAACTCCGAAGGTAAGTTTGTCGGAGCTCTCTCTGTTCGTCTTGCACCTCTCGGTACTACTGGAGGGAAAGAGAACAGGTGAGGAGAAAGAGTACCTCTACCTGTCCTGCCAGTAAGGCCAGCAGGAGAGGCAGATCGTGAGCGATAATCAACCAAAGGAGATTACTGCCACACGGGGGAAAGAGTGCGCTTGTGCTGTGGCAATGCGCTTTCCTGAGAAAAGCAGGAAGTTCTAAAACTAAGGTATACTTAACTTTTCACTTGAACATAGCCGAGAACCCGATTCGGAAAAACTGAGTGGGGCCGAGCTGAGATGCACCGAACCGAGCCGATCACATGAACGCGACTGGGTGGTATGTGGTGAACTGGGAGGCAAGCAGGGAGAGCCGAGCCAAGCCAAGCCAGTCTCACAAGCGCAACCAGGGGCTGGGCGGGGCGGCCAAGCCGAGTGAGCCAAGCTGAGCCAGTCTCGCAAGCGCGACCAGGGGCTGGGCGGGGCAGGCAAGCCAAGCTGATTGCGCGAACACGATCAGCACTGGACAGGGAGGAACTCGTCTGCCATGAACTAGTGCTAGTTTCCCGAACTCTAAACTCCTTCGAGGCCAAGGCCCTTTGAGAAGGTTCAAAGGGGAATTCTGTGTGTGCTATCCTGCATGCTCGAACCCTAAGGTTCAAGACACAAGGATGAAACCCGGCCAAGCAACCAAAGCAGCTGGCGGGCAGTATGGAGACACCTGGTGTCTCAGTACTCAGACACCTGGGTGTCTCGGCACTTTCTCTCGTCCTGTGCCTCTCGTCAGGAGAGAGCTCGTGATTCATAGAATTCGAGCGACTCACAAGACTCAAAAAAATCGGGAGCGGCTGCTCTCGGTTTCCTAAGAAATCGAAAATAGCCAGGCATGGAACCAGTCTTAGACACAGATTTCTGAGACTGGCAACAAGGGCGTGGCCTCGAGAGGCCATGCTCTTGCGGCCCCCAAAACGCCAGACCCCAGAGAAGAATGTGAATCAGTTCCTGCCCGAGGGCGGGAAAGGCCAACGAGAGAAACTTGTCTCCCAGAAGAGAGTCAGTCCCTTAGAAGTCCTGTGGGACTCCTGAGGGGAATCTCTTCCCTGCGTCTTCTGGTGTTCGAACCGATAGGATCGAGACACCAGAATGGGAACCCAACCGAGCACTGGCAAGCACCTGGGGAGAGCTTGTGGTGCTGGCAGGAAGAGTTGAGACACCTGGGTGCCTTGGCCCTTTCTCTCGCACTGCTCCCCAACTAGCCCGGGGAGAGTACTCTCCAGACCATATCAGGACACTCGATATTCCATAGAATCTCAAGCACTTGGAGCGGCTCGTGAACAAACACCTGAAGCAGCCCCCCATCTTAGAGGCGGAACCTCTAGGACTCGGAACGGGATTGCAAAACGAGGTCTGCGTGCCCGTGGCTCCCGAAACACAAAACCCAGGGGTATGCGAATCGGTTTCCTAACCCGAAGGTGGGGAAGAGCCAACGAGAAACCCACTGCCCCCCTGGAAGGAGGCAGTCCCTAGACACCCAATTGAATCAATGGGTAAAAAAGCAGCCTTCCTCTCCTTTGGCCGACGGAGGTCTATCCAGATTCCCGGACCCCCTTGGACCTCGGGAGAGGAAGGAAGAGGCAGCAGAAGATGAAATTGAAGATAAGTTGAAGAAGACGGCAGCTACTTCCACAGGGTGACTTCCTTCACCTTCACTCCAACATCTTCTACAGGCTGGTGGACACAAAATATCATAACCTTCAGGGCAGCTAGGCAGGAATACAACAGAAGTGGCCCAAGACACGACCACCAGAAGAAGCAGCAGGCATGACCAGGACAGCTGATGCAGGAGCTACGGCAGCGGTTCAGAAGGCAGGAGCTACTGCAACGTCCAGGAACGTCGCTTCCACAGGGCGACTTCCTTCACCTTCACTCTGACAACTTCTACAGGATGGCGGACATTGTAACCTCCAGGGCAGCTAGGCAGGAACACAATGGAAGCGGCCCCAGGCACGCCCACCAGGAAAAGCACAGGCATGATCAGGACAGCCGATGCAGGAGCTACAGAAGTGGTTCAGAAGGCAGGAGCTACAGCAACGGCCAGGAACGTCACATGAAAGTCACCAGCAGCGACAGAACAATCAGGGCAGCTGTGGTAGGAGACCAGGAAGAGCTGCCCAGAGACTGTCGTCGAGTTAACAGGAGCACAACACAGGAAACAGCAGGAGCAGATGGACCACAGATACGCGAGAGGCAGTGCCATGGCATACATGAAGACCAGCAATGACAGCGATCGATCCACATCGGCGGGAACAGAGTCGGAACGATCCTTACGTGGAACTGTCGTTCCAACCAGGTACTGTGGTCGGTCCCGAAGCAACAATCAATGAACATCGGGACTCCATCATGCAAGATACCCCCTGAGATATCCAGCCAACTACTACTGCATGTGCGATGCTCACTGTCAAGCTGAAAGAAAAAGTAAAGATGATTAGTAGAGGGATACTCCTCTTGCTATGAGGGAACTGCCCTACGCAGTGAGAGGAGGTACCCTACAAAAGGTCGCCCAACCGCGGCCCCCATAAGGAACAGCCCACAGGGAGAGAGAAGGCCGGAGGGGAGGCCACCAAGGGCGCCATGGAAGCGGAACTTATAAATGACGCCCGTAACCTTCCACCTGCCCCGCAACCCTCTACGCGCAGGCGGCAAAAACAACACTCAGAACAAGTAGGAAGGAAGAAGTCATGCCCTTGTACACGGAGGGGGGAGTGAAGATATTACATCCCAATCTAATATCTCCGAACGTACAGGGGAATGTCTTCAGTATTTAAATAAAGGGTTACTGGAAGAGAAGCATTATCACTCAGTTACACTTCTCTAAATACGCCCTTGGCCGTCAAACCCAAGACAGCACAGGGAACGACGGCTTATGCAAGGTTATCACAAATCGTGGGTTTGTATCAAACACATAATATAAACACAAAGTACATTGAGATCCCACCGGGGTAATAAGAGCTTAATGACAGTCAGGCAGAGAGATCCGACACCACGTCTGCAACGCATGACGGCTGAAAGCATACTGGAATGTTTACATCCGGGCAGGCGGGTATTCCTGCCTACCTGGCAGTAGTTACTGCCTAACCACCTTGCTCAAGAGTTTAATGGCCGTTTCCAGCCTACGCTGAAAGGAATTCCTAATGTAAAGGACCGACGCTTTTGTATATCGCGTCGGAAAACAAATTAATTGCTAGGTGTCTTAGGCTACCAGCCTAACTTTGTCTATCTTGTTACAGTGCAGACTAACCTGGCCATAGACTAGCTGGCCAATGCTACGTTTCAACTCGCAAAATGATTCACCTCCACATACAAGTAACATTCTGACAGTGAGAAAAAACAGCAACGCTTATTGAAAAGGTAGTGCTGCAATGTACTTCATCCAGTACCACACGATACAAGTGATTAATGGCCTCGAAAACGTCCAAATAAGTCAAGCAAACTCACCAATCTTAATGGCGATGATTCGTCCTCCAGCTCGATTCCTTCCTTCTAATATAACGAAATCTCTGACATTATTCTTTAGTAGATGATTTGCAGCTGCTAATCCGGCCATGCCAGCTCCGATGATAACGACCTTGCAAGACTGCATGTTTTCGGTAGAATTTTCCGAATTAGTTCCGCCATCGCCACCAGTGTCGTCTGCCTTGGCTGCCGACATGTTTACATCTCTCACCCAGTGCAGTAAGTGCTAATTGCTACAATAAAGCTAAAGCTGCTAAAATGAATGTCACTAATTTTTCTTCTTTGTTTTAGTTTTTATCCTCTTCTTTTGTGAAGTATACCACGAAAGATAAGAAATATGATTTTACATGAAAAAAGAAAGAAATATATAGAAAACTCTTTTCAGCAGACTGAATTAGAAAATCATTGCCGCTTTTTGCTAGCTATAACTCCATATTATCGTATTTTAATTAAACTTTATTTCAGTTTCTGTACTACTGAAAGAATAAATATGCAGATTACGTGGTATGGATACTTATGACCATTAAAAAACTACATTGATCCACATTGTTCCACATGTTAAAAGAAGTGGTTTGCAATACAGTCGGCGCCACTCCTGGATATTGTTTTGAAATATTTTCCTAATGAAAACGTATGGATTCAAGCCCACCCCGCCCTTTTGTGGGTCAGTACACGTATACTGTAAACACACAAACATCATGTATACACACACACACACACACACACACACATATATATATATATATATATATATATATATATATATATATATATATATATATATATATATATATATATATATATATATATATATATATATATAAATGAACAAAGTTAGAGCCACGAAGGAAAATTGAAACGCTGGAGATGCTAAGTACTTTCGTCTTATTACCAAGACATGGTCACAGCAACTAAAGATATACAGAGACAAGCACCTATATATATGGTGGGTATAAGCCCTGAGGGAATAAAAAAAGTTGGGAGGTCACAGAACGTCGATGGATTAACACCGAAATCTATTTATTGGTGATCCTATTTAGTCTATCTTTCAGTCCTTCTGGAACATGTGTTTTATTACAGGGTCAAAAGAAAATAATCCTTGACTTCCCTTAAAATTATTCTGCCAAGTCAAATGAATCTAAACAGATTCTAACAAGTCCCTGGAAATAGTTTCGTTACAGCATGACAATATTTGGCTTTGCGTCCAATGTAGCCTAGCCTATTCTGTGGGACTTTTCACTTAAATGTAAAAATAGAGCAATATTAGTCTGACCTGTTCTTATTGAGTATTTGTGTTTTAATCTGGTGTTCAATTCTTTACTGGTCTGGCCTAAGTAGTGAATTTATCAAGAAAAATTATTAGTGAGGTTATATATGAGCTTTAGGCTATGGGTTAACATTTGTAATTTCAACTAAGCCAACTGCATTATCTATAGCGTCACCTATTAATGCCTTTGAAAAATTCAGTAACTTTTGCCAACAACAGCATTACATAACAAAAGGTCTCATATATTCAGCAATGAAAAATGAATTTCCCAGCACGTTATAGAAATGCCTTGTCTGAGTTGAAAAAGGACAAAACCATACATATAACTAAGATGGATAAGTCCAACACCGTAGTAATTATGGATAAAGAATTGTATATATCAAAATGGAAGAATTGTTAAGTGACAATAATACCTACCTAAAATTAGACAAGAATCCCTTAGAAGTAATAAAATCTTTCAACAGCAAATTCAAGAGAATCCTGAAAAACAACAAGTCTCATAAATCAGTTTTTAACGAATTCACCTTTGCCGTATCTATATGGGCTAGTAAAAACACATAAAGAAAAATCTTTGAGACTAATAATTACTTCTGTTGGTTCTGTAACTTATAAACTTTCAAAATATCTAACAAAATTATTGTCACCATTGCTAGGAACTATTTCTGGTACCCATCTTATTAATTCTTTAGATTTGACTGACAAAATCACTGGTATTACAATGAATCCAGATTCACAGTTAATAAGTTTTGACGTACGTTCCTTTGTAAAGTCACCACATCGGCGCCAGCGTAGTGTTTCGGCGGCGCCATTAATTAAGTCTCCGCTGAGCATGTTTTCTTTGGTGACTTCCCATTTTCTTCAAACTCAATTAGTCACGCCTAAAACGTGCCAGGTCACGCATTTTTAATCATTTTTACTTTATGCGTATTTATACAAATGTCACACATTGTGTATCACATGTTTCTTCATTCACAGGCATCAAGACTGTATCCATATTGTAGTTCTGTATGTTTTGTATTGTAATTTGTACTCGTTCACTGCATATTATTGTTTATGGTAAGTTCACACATTCACGTATCAAGGCACGCATGCGCACGCACAGCCGAATTGGTGAAACTTGCATACGCCGAGAAAATAGGCCGCCCAACTGGATACGTGTCACGGGACGATGTGCGTGATGCATGCGTATTATAGTGCGCAGCGCAAATGTAAGCACTGCGTAATGGGTGGCGTGACGCTGACGAACAAGCGGCGGCGCAGGCAGAAGTAGTGCGTGCAGAGCACGTAACACCAACGCATTATACCACCCGCGAACAGCCCGTTCTGCGTAACTGACACCACGCAAAGCGCCACGTTGGCCCCCGCACTGCGGGGTTAAACCCAGCTATATAAAGGCGGCAGCTGCACATGTGAGCTAGTCAATGCCGTAATACCACAACGACAAGACATACTACCAACGGCTGAAGCAACATGGACAACATAGCTGAAATGTGTCAACTCATAGCTATAGCACGCATTAACGCACGGATAGACCAGAATTGTTGCCACTTGTCATTGAGTATGTGCACGTCATGTTATTGCTGGAGCTTGCAATGATTGCTGCAAAGCACTTAGGGCAGAAAAAGGCGCCCAAGGAGGGGTGGGCGTGGCCGTACCTGCAGAAAAGGATGGAGCAAGGTCATTATGACAACCTGATGGCGGAGTTGTCAACCAAGCCCCAGAGCTGTACAGAAATTTTACCCGGATTGACAAGGACCTCTTCAATGAAATTGTTGAACGGGTCACACCCCACATTCAGAAGAAAGTGACATTCTGGAGGAAACCCATTGAGCCAGGCCTACGTGTTGCTATCACCCCACGCTTCCTCGCTTTACAGGTGATTCCTACAAGAGTCTGCAATATTCGTTCCGGGTAGCCCACAACACCATTAGTCTTATCGTACCCAGAGACCTGCAGGGCCATTGTTGCTGCCTTCGGGGATGAGGAACTGCAGGTGCCACAAACACCTGAAGCGTGGCAGGAGGTTGCACGGGGTTTTGAGGAACGATGGAACTTCCCCACGTAATTGGAGCTATAGATGGGAAGCACATTAGGCTCCGTAACCCTCCCAAGGGCGGCACGCATTACTTCAACTACAAAAGTTCTACTCCATGGTATTACTTGCAGTTGCTGATGCTTCATACAAGTTCCTGTACGTCGACGTGGGAGCCATTGGGTCAGAGTCAGGCGGTGGTGTATTTGCCCAGACCCGACTGGCAGAAATGCTGTTGCAAGGAAGCAAATCTTCCCCAACCGGATGCCCTGCCAGGTCAACCTAATGGATCTCCTGTGCCCTACTTCCTAGTTGGCGATGATGCCTTCCCCCTGAGGAATTACCTTATGAAGCCCTACCCCAAAA